>NC_137086.1:1576064-1717681 GCF_951640355.1 Cnephaeus nilssonii | reverse complement strand
TCGCGGGTCGGGTTACGCGCGTGAAAGCAGCCGGGACGGAGGGAGAGGCTCCGCCGTCTGTGAAGCCGCCGGGTTTCCAAAGCGCCGTCTCCGGGTTGCCCAGGAGACAGGGGTTGCGTTGAATGCAACTCAGTGAACAATAGTGCGTTTCAAACATACATGCCCAGACCCGCAGTGAGGTTCTAGAAATTAACGGCACGGAAGGACAATGGCCTGAGACCAGCAGTGCACTGGATGAGCAAACCCCTGGGAGTTGTGTTCACTGGGAGGGTGTTTAGCTGAGCAGGTGATACCAGCAGAATGCCACACTAACATGTCCGGAGGGCCGCCCGGACCGGCGGGGCTCAGGGGGGCTGAGCGTCCACCTATGACCCAGGAGGTCACGGTCCGATTCCCGCCTCAGGGCACAGGGCCTGGGGTGCGGGCTTGGTCCCCCAGAGTGGGGCGTGCAGGAGGCAGCCAATCCGTGATTCTCTCTCATCACTGATGCTTCTATCCCTCTCTCCCTCTCTCTGAAATTAATACAAATATATTAATAATAAAAAAAAGAAGAGAAGTGTCCGGATTGGTGCCCAAGACACGGAGGTACCGGGGTGCTTTCCCAGCCTCACAGAGGGTTCGGCGTTCGGGAGAAAGGGCTGTGCGTAGATGATTAAAAAGGAGTCCGTGGACGAAAGATAGTTTTGATAGGCCTTGGGGGTCAGAGGAGCTTCAGCTGAAGGAGCTGAAGACTCTCCCTTGTCCCAGAGACCCGTGCCTTTTTATTAAACACAATCTGTCCCAAGGCAAGGTGGAAATATACCCTTCAAAGGGTGCGGTATCAAAGGGTTTTACAGAAACATTGTCAGTTTGGGGGAACAGCCTACAGCGGTTCAGGTGTTTGGCCAACAGGAGGCAATGACATGCCCTGAGCTGTCTGGCAGCAGACAATCCTATTCAGGTTTGGGGGAAGTGCCTTTTAGCCGTTCCAACAGGTAAACTACATGTGACTCCACCCTGTCGAGCCCCCCAAGCTTCACCAACCTTTTGGTAAAACTCCTGTAATTATTACACGCTGGGATTGGTTCTCGGCAGCACGACCCACTCGGAAGCCCCCACTCGCCTCTGCCCATGTCACCAAAGCTGGGTTCTCCAGGGAAGCTGGAATTCTTGGTCTTTTGGTGACAAAAATTAAAACATTTTGGCTAAACCTGTTTTCCTGTTTCTCCCCTTGAGCCGGGAGCAGCGCCCCTGGGCCAGGCCCAGCTTATGGGCCGTGAGGAGGCAGCGGCTCCTGTGATGGTGGGTGGTGGCCGTCCCGTCTGGAGCGCGCCGCCCGAGACGTCGGAGGAGCCCGCAGACCGGGCGGAGCGGGCGCCGGAGGCGCGGAGACCAGGCCGCCCCGTAGAAGATGTGTTTCACCGCGTAGCGATTTCACGCGGACGTTGTCCAGCAGCATTTTCAGTTAAATTTGGTCTGACTAGTTTTTCCACTCAGAGGGTCACCGCTGAGAAGGGTCTGGAAAGGTGACACCCGTCCACGTGGGAAGGTCGGCGTGTCCCCCGTCCCTCCTCCGTCCACTCCTCGCGCGGCCTCTGTGCCCGTGTTCGCGGGTCCGAGTGGGAGGGCTCTCCGTGGGGGGTGGCGTTTTATTTTTTTTTTAATATATATATTTTATTTATTTCTTTACAGAGTAAGGGAGAGGGATAGAGAGTTAGAAACATCGATCAGCTGCCTCCTGCACACTCCCTACTGGGGATGTGCCCACAACCAAGGTACGTGCCCTTGACCGGGAATCGAACCTGGGACCCTTCAGTCCGCAGGCCGACGCTCTATCCACTGAGCCAAACCAGTCAGGGCAGGTGTGAGGTTTTAGAAAGTAAGTCTAGTTGGGAAGAAAGTCATGTCTGGCGAGGTCTCGTTGCCTCCTGCGCCCCTGTCAGCTTTCTGGTTTGGGAAGAGTGCGTGTTGAATTCCGGCCAGCACGCTGTACCCCGTGATAACTGGCCAGGCGGTGGCGTTCACGGTTAATCTGCAGCGTGCTCCCCTGTGAGGGTCAGCGCGCCTTCCTGATACGGGGACCCGCACCCCTGTTCCCGCTCACTGCAGTCCCCGCTACACGCCAGGAATGGGCGTGACGGGTCTGAGCAGAGCTGAGGGGGGAAGGGGCAGGGCCGGGGCGCTACCCTCCGCTGGTCCCGAGGAGCTTTGGCCATAGGTAAGGATCAGGGGTCCTGATTCTAAGATTTAAAAAAAACAAAACATATTTTTATTGATTTCAGGGAGGAGGGGAAAGGGAGAGAGAATCATGGATCGGCTGCCTCCTGCACACCCCACACTGGGGATCGAGCCCACAACTCGGGCCTGTGTCCTGACCGGGAATCGAACCCTGACCTCCTGGTTCATAGGTCGACGCTCAACCACGGAGCCACACCGGCCAGGCCTGCCTCTAGATTTTGATCCTGGTCCCTGTCCACGTCCCGTATGCGACTAGTTATGTCTTCTCCTTTTGTTCTTGGAAAACATCTTTAAAGCCGCAGTTTCCCCGGGAAATGCCGGAAAAGCTGGCTTCACCACATGGCTTCAGCCTTGCCCTGGGCTCGAGGGCGGCTCCGACGACCCAGCCAGAGTCGGGGTTGGGGGGGTGGGGGGTGGGCATGGCCGACCCGCGTGCCTGTGGGAAGCTGGGATGTGGCCTGGAAGCAGTTGCTCTAGAGCAGTGGTTCTCAACCTTCCTAACGCCGCGGCCCTCTAATACAGCTCCTCATGCTGTGGTGACCCCCAACCATACAATTATTTTCGTTGCTACTTCATAACTGTAATTTTGCTGCTGTGATGAATCGTCATATAAATATCTGTGTTTTCCGATGGTCTTAGGCTCTACAGCAGCGGTTCTCAACCTGTGGGTCTCGACCCACCCGCTGCTGTAGAGCCTAAGACCATCGGAAAACACAGATATTTACATGACGATTCATCACAGTAGCAAAATGACAGTTATGAAGTAGCAACGGAAATAATTGTATGGGTGGGGGTCACCACAGCATGAGGAGCTGTGTTAAAGGGCCGCGGCATCTGAAGAGTCAGGTTCCTTTGGACGGTCTCGGACGTGCGGAGTGAAGATGGGAATGCTGTTCCAGGAAGGTTGTTGGTGTCAGTTTTCCCCGGGACTGTACCCGAGTGCGTGCCATCCTTCGTCAGGGACGTGACGTGTGGGAGGAAACACTTGCAGAGCGTTTAAAAGTCCCGCCTGGGACAGGGGAGGCGGGAGGACGGGGGGCCACCCCCCAGGGGCTGAGGCTGGCTCGGCCGGCCCGGAGCCCGAGGTTGGTGAGAGCCCCGCAGACCTCCTGAAGCTCAGATTGCTGGCCCCGCGGCCGGAGTCTCCGACGCGGTGGGTCCGCTTGGGGCCGGGTAGTCCACAAGCGAGACGGACTCTCAGGTGACGGACGGCACTGTGCGGGGCCGGACTGGGGCCCCCACGTTGGCGGGAAGTGTCACCCGCAGAGCACGGCAGCTCACACGCCTTTCCCGAGCGTTGGCACATGGCCGCCCTCACAGCAAGGAGGGGGTGGCGTGGGCCGTGCCCAGCTCCAGGTCTGTTGGGGGGGGCCCCCCACGGGGCCTGGATCATCGGGAGAAGCAGCGGGGCTCGGGCGCGGGCTGCCCCCGGGGCCTGGAGGGTCCCCGTGTCTGTGACTGGGGCCCACGTGCAGCTTGCAGGTGGGGGGCCTGTGGAAAGCAGGCGCAGGCCCTGGGCGGGGCGGGGGCCCATCGGAGGGCAGAGGGTCGCTGGGCGGGGCTGGTGCTGGTGCCGATGGCACGGCCGACGAGCTTCCCACGTGAGGTGCCGGTGGGGAGATCGTGGCTCCGGGACCCGGCGTGGGCGCAGGCAGGGGTCCTGCCGCCGAGCGTCGCTTCCGGGCTGTGTGGGCCGGAGAGCCTGGCTCCGTGGGCACCCCGTGGGCGCTGTCATGGCACCCGGTGCCAGCCGCGCTGCTCTGGGAACCCGGTGGGGGGTCGTGTGGCTTCTACCTGGACGCCTCTGTGATGGGCCGCCTGCCCCTTCCCGGGCGGCCGGGGCCGTGCCTGGACGGCTGTGGCTGCTGGTTTGTCCCCTCGGGGCCCACGGTCTCTGGAACAGCCCAGAGGGGTCAGGACCATGTGTCAAAGCCCTGGTCTTTGAACAACGACCAGAGCGTTTCCTTGTCTCTTACATTTTCTGTTTTCTCCTTGGATAGTGTCCCTGACGCGTTCACCCCTTTTCACGCTGCTCTCCCGCCCGGTAGGCGCTGCCTTGCCTTGTCTGGGCACCTGCGTGTTCACACAGCAAATCTCAGGGCCACCAGGGGTCCCAGCCTGGGCGCGTGCCGCTCCCGCGCGCCCCCACTTCTCCGTGGCCACCTCTGAGGTCATTGGACTCGTGCCCCTCTTGCTTTTTCTTTTCTTTCTTATTGGTTTCAGAGAGGACGGGAGAGGGAGAGAGAGAGAAACATCAACGATGAGAGAGAGTCATGGATCAGCAGCCTCCTGAGCATTGAGCCTGCATCCCGGCATGTGCCCTGATCGGGAATTGAACCCGGACCTCCTGGTTCATGGGTGGATGCCCAACCCCTGAGCCACGCCGGCCGGGCCATCCCCTTCTTTCTCCACGTGGCTGGCTTTTGGACAAGGGCCCTTTAGTAAACTGGGTCTCGTACCCCTTCACCTCCTGATGAGGGTTTCACGGGCTGTGCGTGAGCGCTCCTGGCCCCCCGGGAAGGTGGCCGCGCCTGAGCGTTCGTGTCCGAGTTCGCCCCCGTCAGGGCACTGCAGGGTGGGCGTACGGGTCTGAAGGTGGGCTGCTTTCGCCTCCATCGTGTCCTCGTATGAACTGAAAATAAGAAAGTGCAGATGTCGTAGCAAGCATCCTCTCATAAAGAATACAGTCATGACAGTGATAGAAACCACCAGGCAGGCCCCCAAGCCATGTCTTTAGACTCCGGGACTCGTCGCCCCCACCTGGCTGGTTGCGTGTCAGTGCGAGAGAGTGTGTCTGAGCACACGGAACGCTGGAGGGGTGTGACCTGAGGTGTGGAAACAGGGGTCCCCCAAACCTCGTCTTGGGCCGGGGTCTGATGGCGGGGTGTTGAAATCAGCATTGAGTTAGAGCTGAATGTCATCCAGCAAATCTCAGCCGCAGTCGACAGAGTCCCCGCACCGTCCTCACGCATCATCTCCCTCTGGAGATTCGAAGCAAGAGAAACGCTCCTTTTAAAACCTTCGGAGACGGTGGCTCAGGCTGTTGAGTGAGAGCGAATGTGGTTGGGACACCCCGTTCTCTTCGCCCTCTGCGTCCTTTTTCCTATTTCTGCTGCATTTTTATTATGAGCTAGAGGCCCGATGCACGAAATCCGTGCTAGGGGCTCGGCCCTCACGGCCCCGCCCATTGGTCGTTCCGAAGGTCGGGCCGCCGTCCGGTCTAATTAGCATATTAGCTCTTTATTAGATAGGATGTGTGCGTCATGATGTTATTATCGTGGGTGAGGTCAGGGCGCTGTTCCTTGGGGCATGGAGACGCAGCACTAATTAAAGACGCGTGGAATTCCCAAGCAGAGCCTTTCATGAAAAAGGTCACTCTTCATGACTTACCGGGAACGCAATAAAAATCGAATGCAGTTCTTAAAGGTTAAGCATTCTTAAAGGTTAAGTTAGTGCAATAAACCATTTTACAAGTAATAGAATTATAAAGTGACCTAATCTCTTTTTGACCTTAAAAATTTGGTGAACATCTGGCTCCAAGGCTGTAACGTTCTTCCTAAAGTTGTCATATGGACGAACCCCTTTCTCAGTACTCAGCTCAGCTCAGCTGTTTTCCTCCTCAGGGTGTTCACGCTCATGAGTTTTAGTCTCATTTTACTCTTGCAATAGCAACCACATGTGTATATTTTACCTGATAATTATATAAAGCATTTAGGGTGATTTCATGTATGAAGGCTTATCTATGTATGCTTGAAAGTTAACAGTCACGTATGAACGGTAACTATGAATAAAAGCAGGTTGTATTGTTGGTGTTACTGTGCTCATCAGAAATGGTGGATTAGCTATCCGTGTTCCCTGGTCCCCACAAATCCAAGGATCTTAGAAATGACTGGGAAATAGGTGTCCGGCTTTTTGGCTTTTTACAGGCCAACACCTCAAACCCAAAGCAAAATGGTGGCTTAGGACTGAGTAACGGCGAATGAAGCCAAACTCCAGTCCGTCTGCACCTGGGAAAGGGGGTGAAATGAGGGATTCCCTACGTATGTGTTACTCTTATTTTTCACCCTCAAAATGCCAGTGTGTTGAGTAAAGCTGGGAAGAGCGGTGAACGAGGAAAACGCACCCGCCTAAATAAACATGCACGAACGGCCGAGCGCAGTCGCCGTGCGGGCGTCCCCCGCAGAGGGGAGGCTCAGGCGCGCTGGGAGCAGTGGGAGGCGGAAAGCGAGCAGGCACACACGTGCAGGCGTGTGTGAGGGCCCCACGGACCTGCGGCCCCCGGAGTCACGTTCCAATTCCGAGTCCTCTTTTTTGTGATGTGTGTGTGGTGTGTTTGGGTGTGTGTGCTGTATGTGTATGTATATGTGTATGTATGTGTGTTTGGAGTGTGTGTACGTGTGCGTGGTGTGTT
Source organism: Cnephaeus nilssonii (assembly GCF_951640355.1). Taxonomy (NCBI): domain Eukaryota; kingdom Metazoa; phylum Chordata; class Mammalia; order Chiroptera; family Vespertilionidae; genus Cnephaeus; species Cnephaeus nilssonii. The sequence goes on along the minus strand of NC_137086.1, from coordinate 1,711,053 downwards.
TGGGTGCGTATGTGGTGTGTGTGTGCTATATGTATATGTGTATGTATGTGTGTAGTGTTGTGTGGTGTGTTTGGAGTGTGTGTACATGTGTGTGGTATGTGTGTGTCTCTCTGTGTGTGTGGTATGTGTGGTGTGTGTGTGTGTGTGTATTTAATTGGGCTCATACTGAATATGAGCCCATACTGAATATGTAACCTTTTGCCTTTACTTTTGGAGAGTCATTTCCCATTCTATTACGTTGCTTTCCAAAACCTGTGTAATGGTCCGCCATTGGGATGCATGGTTGTTAATTATTCCTTAGTCATGGGTAATGTTTTGCTACCATGATTTCCCAATAAATTTTCCCATCTGTACACTTGGTGCATATACCTGTTTATTTCCTTGGGAGAAGAGGTTTCTTGAGTCTGAAACAATATATGAAATCACTGGGCTTTTAAAAAATATTTTTGATTGATTTCAGAGAGAGGAAGGGAGAGGAAGAGAGAGAGAAACATCCATGATGAGAGAGAACCACTGATCAGCTGCCTCCTGCACGCCCCACACTGGGGATCGAGCCCGCAACCCGGGCCTGTGCCCTGACCGGGAATCCAACTGTGACCCCCTGGTTCATAGATCGACACTAAACTTAAAATCACTGGTTTTTGAACAACAGTTAGAACTCTTGACTGTGGTGACTTTACCAGCAGTGTGGGGCGATCTGACAGTCACCTCGGAGCCGGTGTAAATATTTGACGACGTGGGACGTGCAGATGGCCTTCCGGCTGTGGCTTCCTCCAGACCCGGGCGTGGAAACTGGTCAGAGTTTCCACGGAGCCACCGTCTCCCGCCGTGTGGCGCCTGCTCCTCGGCACAGCCACGTGACCGGGTCCCCGCCCGTCTCCTGCGACGCACTCGCCCATGTCCCTGTGCAGTGTGGGGTCAGACACGGGTGGTTTCTGTCACCGAACTCCTTCTCGCTCCTGCTCAACATGCACGTTTCCTCGAGCAATGGGAAGGAGAGGCCGCGCATCGATTCAGGGAAACTGCTGATCCGGAAGATAAAACAATGTGAGCGTAAAAAAAAAAAAAAAAAAAAAAAAAAAAAAAGCAAAATGGGAGAAACCAAGATGGCGGCATAGGTTAAACACCTAACCGACAGCCGGGCACAACAATATCAAAAACACAACTAAAAGTCAAAACGGACATCATCCAGAACCACAGGAAAGCTGGCTGACTGAAATGCCCACAATTAGAAGGAAAAAGAAAACCACAAGGAAAATCAGAGAAGCCGTAAAAGCTTGAGGTATGGAGACACGGGCGGAGAGGCGAGCCCGCGCGCGTGCGGGGAAGCCGGAGCCGGAGAGGAAGGGGCGGCTGGCGGCCTGGCTGGCGTTCTCTGGCGGGAAGGAGATAAAAGCGCCAGATTGTGCTGAACCCCAGCTCCGACTGCACTGAACCCCAGTGCCCGGCGAAACCCTGGGAAGCCGGGCTCATGCTGGGGGAGTCTGGGCTGTGGGACAGAGACACAGAGGAGCTGCGCCGGAGCCGCGCACGGGAATGTGCGCAGAGGAGGGACTGTTGCCTGTGCCGCTGGATTGCCCTAGCGGGAAGGAGACAAAAGCTCCGGACTGTGCTGAACCCCCAGTTCCAACTGCACTGAACCCCAGTTCCGGGAAAGACCCGGGGAAGCCATGCTCATACTGGGGAAAGCTGGGCTGTAAGGCAGAGATGCAGAGAGGCGGCGTAGAGCAGAGCACCGGAGGCGCACACAGGATTGTGCGCGGAGGATGGGCTGTTGACTGTGCCGCTGAGTCACCCTGGAGGGAAGGAGACAAAAGCGCCAGACTGAGGTGAGCCCCAATTCTGACTACACGGAAACCCAGTTCCGGGAGAGAATCTGGGAATCCAGATTCATTGGGGGAGAAACTAGACTGTTTGGCAGCGCGCGAAACTCCAGGGCGCTTTTCTCTCAGAGGTGTTTGCTGGGAGTACAGAGGGACACTGAGACACAGGAACCTCATAGGGCGGGGCTGACGGGAAGCCAAGGCGGTAGGCTCCGCCCTGTAACTCCGCCCCATCCAAACTGAACACAGAGGCTTTTACAATTTTGCAAGTCTAGTTGAATGGGGCTGTCTCCCGGCATAGACACAGCTGATCCTCACAGCCAATTGGACTGGAGGTCACATCCTCCCAGTGTACCAACAGCAATCAAGGCTTAACAACACCAAGACTTTGCACTCAGCCCACAAAGGGGGGTATCAAGAGCGACCACCTAGGGAGATTGGGGAAGCTGAGCGATAGGGAGGCAGCCAAAAGGGGAAGGCACCGAAACAGGTCACGAATATAAGGGATGCTGTAATTCCTGCTGAGGGGCCACAGGCAGTAGCTGACCTACACTCCATTGGAGACCCAGAAACGAAGGCATCTAGTGGTCGGTGTGAGATGACATCAGATTTTGACCACTCCCATAAGGGACACATTCAAGAGGCAGACGCAGTGAGCGCCAAAGCCTTGCTGCACCAAGACCCGGCACATAGGCGTGTCTCCCGCACAGCAACTCTTCCTTTATAGACACAGAGGGTCCGCACGGCCAATAGGCCTGGAGGACAATTCCTCCCAGTGACACCTACAACAATCAAGACTTAACTATACAAACAAGGACCAAGATGGAGGCATAGGGCAGAAGCCTGATTGCTGCCTACCACAACGGTTTTGAGACTACAACGGGAGAGCGGAGCGGACACCATCCAGAACCACCGGAGGGCTAACTGAGCGGATGCTATACAACTAGAATAAAAGAGAGGGGTACGCGGGATGAAGCTGATGCCGGTGACCCAAAGACCACACTTTAAAAACTACGGCTCAGGCGACACAATGGCGGCCTGGAACGTGCTCGGCGCAGTTCCCCCAGCGGTCTCCGGCTGAGGGGAAGGCTTCACTCGCTGCCGAGCACGGACAGACGAGCCCCTGGGAGACATGGGGCGGGAGACTACGCGCTTGCTGACCTCCGAGTCCTTCAAGAATCTCAATGCCCCGGAAGCGGCCAGGTGCGCACGCTCGGCGACCGGCCACCGCTGCAGACCCAAGGGCCGACGCAGCCACCCCGGACCAGCCCGCCGCCGCGCACCGGGCACACCGGAGCTTCGCCGAGCCCGCCGCCCAACGAGTTCTGCGGTGGCTGCCCTGGAACTCTGAGAAAATGGCCGAAGGAATTGCTGAGAGGGAATTGACCAACAGGAATTGGGATCAAGAAGACGAAACTCCGCTGGGTCCCGGATCCGGGTGAAGCCGCGTGCCCCTGGGTCCGGGTGAGGCTGGGAACTGGGTCAGGGTGAGGCTGGGCCCCGGGTCCGGGTGAGGCCACGTGCCCCTGGGTCCGGGCGAGGCCATGCGCCCCTGGGTCCGGGTGAGGCTGAATCCTGGGTCTGGGCGAGGCCGTGCGCCCCTGGATCCGGGTGAGCCTGGGTCCCGGGTCCGGGCGAGGCCGCGGGCCCCTGGATCCGGGTGAGCCTGGGTCCCGGGTCCGGGCGAGGCCGCGGGCCCCTGGATCCGGGTGAGCCTGGGTCCCGGGTCCGGGCGAGGCCGCGGGCCCCTGGATCCGGGTGAGCCTGGCCCCGGGTCCGGGTGAGGCCGCGGGCCCCTGGCTCCGGGTGAGCTTGGGTCCCGGGTCCGGGTGAGCCTGGCCCCGGGTCCGGGTGAGGCCGTGGGCCCCTGGATCCGGGTGAGCCTGGCCCCGGGTCCGGGCGAGGCCGCGGGCCCCTGGATCCGGGTGAGCCTGGGTCCCGGGTCCGGGCGAGGCCGCGGGCCCCTGGATCCGGGTGAGCCTGGGGCCCGGGTCCGGGCGAGGCCGCGGGCCCCTGGATCCGGGTGAGCCTGGGTCCCGGGTCCGGGTGAGGCCGCGGGCCCCTGGATCCGGGTGAGCCTGGGTCCCGGGTCCGGGCGAGGCCGCGGGCCCCTGGATCCGGGTGAGCCTGGCCCCGGGTCCGGGTGAGGCCGCGGGCCCCTGGCTCCGGGTGAGCTTGGGTCCCGGGTCCGGGTGAGCCTGGCCCCGGGTCCGGGTGAGGCCGTGGGCCCCTGGATCCGGGTGAGCCTGGCCCCGGGTCCGGGCGAGGCCGCGGGCCCCTGGATCCGGGTGAGCCTGGGTCCCGGGTCCGGGCGAGGCCGCGGGCCCCTGGATCCGGGTGAGCCTGGGGCCCGGGTCCGGGCGAGGCCGCGGGCCCCTGGATCCGGGTGAGCCTGGGTCCCGGGTCCGGGCGAGGCCGCGGGCCCCTGGATCCGGGTGAGCCTGGGTCCCGGGTCCGGGCGAGGCCGCGGGCCCCTGGATCCGGGTGAGCCTGGCCCCGGGTCCGGGTGAGGCCGCGGGCCCCTGGCTCCGGGTGAGCTTGGGTCCCGGGTCCGGGTGAGCCTGGCCCCGGGTCCGGGTGAGGCCGTGGGCCCCTGGATCCGGGTGAGCCTGGCCCCGGGTCCGGGCGAGGCCGCGGGCCCCTGGATCCGGGTGAGCCTGGGTCCCGGGTCCGGGCGAGGCCGCGGGTCCCTGGATCCGGGTGAGCCTGGGCCCCGGGTCCGGGCGAGGCCGCGGGCCCCTGGATCCGGGTGAGCCTGGGTCCCGGGTCCGGGCGAGGCCGCGGGCCCCTGGATCCGGGTGAGCCTGGGTCCCGGGTCCGGGCGAGGCCGCGGGCCCCTGGATCCGGGTGAGCCTGGGTCCCGGGTCCGGGCGAGGCCACGGGCCCCTGGATCCGGGTGAGCCTGGCCCCGGGTCCGGGCGAGGCCGCGGGCCCCTGGATCCGGGTGAGCTTGGGTCCCGGGTCCGGGTGAGCCTGGCCCCGGGTCCGGGTGAGGCCGTGGGCCCCTGGATCCGGGTGAGGCTGGCCCCGGGTCCGGGCGAGGCCGCGGGCCCCTGGATCCGGGTGAGCCTGGCCCCGGGTCCGGGCGAGGCCGCGGGCCCCTGGATCCGGGTGAGCCTGGGTCCTTGGTCCGGGCGAGGCCGCGGGCCCCTGGATCCGGGTGAGCCTGGCCCCGGGTCCGGGTGAGGCCGCGGGCCCCTGGCTCCGGGTGAGCTTGGGTCCCGGGTCCGGGTGAGCCTGGCCCCGGGTCCGGGTGAGGCCGTGGGCCCCTGGATCCGGGTGAGCCTGGCCCCGGGTCCAGGTGAGGCCGTGGGCCCCTGGATCAGGGTGAGCCTGGGTCCCGGGTCCGGGTGAGGCCGTGGGCCCCTGGATCCGGGTGAGCCTGGGTCCTGGGTCCGGGTGAGGCCGTGGGCCCCTGGATCCGGGTGAGCCTGGCCCCGGGTCCGGGTGAGGCCGTGGGTCCCTGGATCCGGGTGAGCCTGGCCCCGGGTCCGGGTGAGGCCGTGGGCCCCTGGATCCGGGTGAATCAGTGCCCCTGGGTCTGGCCGAGACCAAACCAGAGGGAGTCGGACCTGCATTACCACCATTTGTCCACCATCCAGAGCTGAGGGGTCAGTGCCGACATGTACTCATAGGGAACTGGTGGACATTGATATTGGGTCTCAAAAGAACTGTTGGTCCAGAAAGAAACTCACTACAGACTGATTCATTTGCCTGTCAGCATAACTATTATTGCTCGTCGCACATTCAATTCTTATAAGTATATCTCTAGTGACACATGATTTCGCTCATCTAGGGGAAATGATGAACAACATAGACTGATGAACAAGAACAGAACCAGAAACAAGGAGGCATCGATCGGACTATCGGGCCTCAGAGGGAGGATAGGGGAGGGTTGGGGGAGGGGGGAGAGATCAACCAAAGGTATTGTGTGCATGCATATGAGCCTAACCAATGCTTAAGTTCAACAGAGGGTTGGGGCATCCAAGGGGAGGGGTGTGGGATGGGAATGGGGGGATGAGGACAAATATGTGACACCTTAATCAATAAAGAAATTAAAAAAAAAAAAAAAAAAAAAAAAAGAAGCTGACATTCAAAAAAAAAAATAAATAAAAAATAAAAAGCAAAATGCAACAAAAAAAAAAAAAAAAAAAAAAAAAAACAATGTGAGCGTGCACGTATTGGACAGCACGTATTTGCATTTAACCAGGAACGGGTCTAAGGAATATAATAAACCCAATCGGCCAAAACCTCTGTTCTCATGAGACGTGCTTTCTAGGGACGATTTCTAAAGGTTTACTGTAGGATGATTTACAGGATGCAGCATCGAGAGGCGTAACATTCCATTGTGATTTATTTTTTTGGCAGCTGTGTCTGAAACCTTCACAAATTTGTTAAAGTGAGAAATTAAATGCTTCCATTTGGACCGTGTGTTCTTTAAGTACTTGCTGGTTAGTATTTCCGAAGCGAGGGGTCTCATGTCCCAGCGAATCACTAACAATTAATACGCTTTTATTGACATGGTCTTCATGGAAGAGCGTACTCTCTCGGGTGGAGGCAGTGTAACTTCGAAATCAAATCACCGTGTTCGCCAGTGGATATCGCATTGAACTGGAATCTGATGATACTGGGGCAGCCCCGGAGAAAGGCGTGTTTCGCATCACTTGAAGCCTTGTCAATTAATAGGAGGATCGAAGTAGACTTTTTTTTTTTTTTTAGGGCAGGTGCTTTGCCCCCAGGATCACATAGGGGGCCCCAGGATAGGTATGCTCTCAAGTTAAATTGGGACAGGAACGCTGTACTTACGTGGGCTAATGCTTCTGATCGTCATCGTAGAAATGAATGAATGAGTGAGTGAGTGAGTGAGTGAAGTGTTGGCAGCCATTTTAATAAGCAAGCAAACAGATCTGTAAGATTATTTTAGAGTCTGCCTCTCCCTCCCCTGCGTCCCCAGGTAACCCCGGATCTGCTTTTTGTCGTCAGAGATCAGCTTGCGTTTTCAGCAGTTCATGGGGCGAGCGTTGTACAGGCGGTGCCCTCTCTTCCCCGAGTCCCTCCTCACAGGGGGTTATGTTGAGAGCGTCTGCGTCATGTGTGACCCAGCGGTCCGTCCTCTGCCGCTCCGTTCCCTGGCGCGGGGATGTGAGGTTTGTGTATCAGTCGTCGCGAATTAGACTCTGCGCTCTGCCCTCGGCAGGTCTCCCGGTGTGTTATTTGTCACCACGGGAGAGACAGATGTTGAGACACACACACACACACACACACACACACACACACAGGCACACACGTGAACAGCCTCAAGCTCCAAACCCTCTTCATAAAATGGGGCTCTAGTTCCTTGTTCCTGTGTTTATCCCCCCTTTATCCTGTTTAGGGATGAGCTCGCTGCCAGTCACGTGTCCGAGTAAGTGTGCGGAGCGCGGAGACGGGCAGCAGACCAGCCCCCCCCCCCCCCTGTCTGTGCCCGGAGGGCTAGTCGGGGTGTGGCTCACTATCTGCTCCCCGCACCCCAGCAGCTCGCCCTTCCCTGAGCTTCACAACGTGCCCGTGTGGCTGCGGTTAGCGGGGACCTCCCCCCCAGCTGGCCCTCCGTGCTTCCTTCTCACCGGGGACCTTCCCCCGCCCAGCTGGCCCTCCATGCTTCCTTCTCACCGGGGACCTTCCCCCCCAGCTGGCCCTCCGTGCTTCCTTCTCATCTGGGGACCCTCCCCCCCAGCTGGCCCTCCAGCTTCCTTCTCATCTGGGGACCCTCCCCCCCCCGCTGGCCCTCCGTGCTTCCTCCTCGGCCGGGGACCCTCCCCCCCAGCTGGCCCTCCGTGCTTCCTCCTCGGCCGGGGACCCTCCCCCCCAGCTGGCCCTCCGTGCTTCCTTCTCACCGGGGACCTTCCCCGCCCCAGCTGGCCCTCCAGCTTCCTTCTCATCTGGGGACCCTCCCCCCCAGCTGGCCCTCCGTGCTTCCTCCTCGGCCGGGGACCCTCCCCCCCAGCTGGCCTCCGTGCTTCCTTCTCACCGGGGACCTTCCCCCCCAGCTGGCCCTCCGTGCTTCCTTCTCACCGGGGACCTTCCCCCCCAGCTGGCCCTCCGTGCTTCCTTCTCATCCGGGGACCCTCCCCCCCAGCTGGCCCTCCGTGCTTCCTTCTCACCGGGGACCTTCCCCCCCAGCTGGCCCTCCGTGCTTCCTTCTCATCCGGGGACCTTCCCCCCCAGCTGGCCCTCCGTGCTTCCTTCTCATCCGGGGACCCTCCCCCCGCAGCTGGCCCTCCGTGCTTCCTTCTCTACCCGAGGACCTTCCCCCCCAGCTGGCCCTCCGTGCTTCCTCCTCGGCCCGAGGACCTTACCCCCCAGCTGGCCCTCCGTGCTTCCTTCTCTACCCGGGGACCTTCCCCCCCAGCTGGCCCTCCAGCTTCCTCCTCGGCCGGGGACCTTCCCCCCCAGCTGGCCCTCCGTGCTTCCTTCTCATCCGGGGACCTTCCCCCCCAGCTGGCCCTCCGTGCTTCCTTCTCACCGAGGACCTTCCCCCCCAGCTGGCCCTCCGTGCTTCCTTCTCTACCCGGGGACCTCCCCCCCCAGCTGGCCCTCCGTGCTTCCTTCTCATCCGGGGACCTTCCCCCCCAGCTGGCCCTCCGTGCTTCCTTCTCAACCCGGGGACCTTCCCCCCCAGCTGGCCCTCCAGCTTCCTCCTCGGCCGGAGGACTTTCCCGTTGGCGCGGGCTGCGGTTAGAGGAGGTGAGCAGGCGGGTGGCGCTGCCTTCCGTCTCTGCGAGTCTGGTGCGCCACCTGCTCTCTGCCTCCGTCCGGTTGGGGTTGGAAGAGTTGTTTTCCTGCGGCCATGTGACCACGTGTTCCATGTGACCGCGTGCGAAAGGGTCCCTCTCCTCCCAGGCCCGGCGGCCTGCCATGCCTTCAGGGGAGGCAGCCGGCAGGCTCCGGGTCGGAGGTCATTATTATGTGAAATCCTGGCTCAGGGGCTTGTCTGGAAACTGGGAAACCGGCAGCATCCCTCAGGGCAGATACTAAAGGCCCACAGCGCGGAATGCAGAGGGAGCGGGGTGCAGCGAAAGGACCCCCTTTCACCGTCCTCTGTCCTAAAGGGCCACCGCTCCCAGGGTCACCGTGGTGCTCAGTCTCCCTCACCCCCCGGGGTGCCCGCTGTGGGCACTCAGTCCCCCTCACCCCCCAGGGTGCCCGCGCTCCTTCTCTGTGCCTGAGCCCGGGTCCTCAGGTCCTTCACGGCCCCTCCCGGCCTCCACCCTGCGGCCCCCGTCCCTGCCACGTGGGATGGCGGGCCCATCCCTCTGGGCCGGAGGCGCTCACCCCCGACGGCCCCTGAGCTCTGCGTGTCGGTTGTGAAATGGGAGATCTTCATGGTACGCGGTGCTTCCGCCCTGAGCGTGTAAAGAAGACGCCGCGGACGAGGTCCAGTCCGTGTTGCTAACGGGCCCTTGCACTTTCTCTTCGCAGGTCAACTTCGTCGTGTGCCAGCTCTTTGCCTTGCTAGCGGCCGTTTGGTTTCGCACTTACCTTCACTCGAGCAAAATGAGCTCTTTTATCAGACATGTCGTGGCCACTCTTTTGGGCCTGTATCTTGCGGTTTTCTGCTTTGGATGGTAAGTATGTTGATCCTACGGAGCGAGGACATGACGTCCTTGTGAATCGAGTGTGTAGAAAGATACACTCTCAGTGCTTATATTTACTTATAAAGTTTTATACTGTTTTTTTGGCTGTTTTAAAAAATATATTTGTATTGATTTCAGAGAGGAAGGGAGAGGGAGAGAGAGAGAGAAACACCAATGATGAGAGAGAATCATGGATCAGCTGCCTCCTGCACGCCCCCTACTTGGGATCCAGCCTGAAACCCGGGCCTGTGCCCTGACCGGGAATCGAACCTGCAACCTTTTGGTGCACAGGATGATGCTGCAGCCAGCCGAGCCACTCCGGCCAGGACTGACGCTTTGTAGTTTTTATGTCAATGAGTGGAGAGTGGGCCCTGTCTCTCCAGTCTGGGCTGAGGGCATTGACCATTAATAATGTATGAAAAAGGACAGATGAGGAATAGAGGCACTTATTCCATCATGCGTAGTTCTTTTTGCCTGTTTTACAAATCTTTTACACCAAGACAGATACGTCATTTAAAGCAGTTCCTTATTGCCGCACAAGCGGTGTTGCGAGAGCTGTATGCCATTGTGTAGGGTTATAGTAACACTCCAGGCCGTGTGTGTGTGTGTGTGTGTGTGTGTGTGTGTGTGTGTGTGTGTATTGATCTCAGGAAGGGAGAGGGAGAGAGAGAGAGAGAAACATCAATGATGAGAGAGAATCATGGACCGGCTGCCTCCTGCACGCCCCACACTGGGGACCGGCTGCCTCCTGCACCCGGGGCCTGTGCCCTGACCGGGAATTGAACCCTGGCCTCTTGGTTCACAGGTTGACGCTCAGCCCCTGAGCCAGCCGGCCGGGCTAAACGTAGCACTTTGAAGCCTAAGTTGTTTGAACTGGGTGTTTGTGAGCGGTGCCGTCCCGGTCTAACCGTGCCCTCGCTCTTTGTAGGTATGCCTTACATTTCCTCGTACAGAGTGGAATTTCCTACTGCATCATGATCATCATCGGAATGGAGCACATGCACAAGTAAGTGTCCGCTTTGCTCACACACACGCACACACACACACACACACACACACACACACACACACAGACACACACACACGCGTGTGTTTCCCACGAATACAGCTGGGTCAGATAGAATCTTACTGCGTTAAAATTACCCCACACTGTGATCGCTTTTTCAAGAACTGTCGTGAAATCGTCGGTGTGCGCCCTCCCGTGTACCTGCGCCTGGGCTCGCAGCCTTGCCCTGTTGGCGCTGGGGGGGCAGGTAGGGGGGTAACTCATTGGTGTGTGGCTTCCCGTCTCTGTGGGGGGTGCGGCTGCAGCCCTGGCCCCGCCCACTACACGCCGGGAGCTCCTCCCACATGAATGTTTCCAGATACTTCCAGGGGCCCCTGGGGCGCGGAGCTGCCTCTGGTTGGGAGCCCGGGCTTAAGGAGGGCCAGGGTTCAAGCAGCACCCTGAGGGGCGGGGAGGACCGGCGCCGCCTCCTCTGGCTCTGACATCGCGCTGGGACCCGCGCCGCCTGCGGTCCTTGGGGCGGCGTGTCTGTGCTAAGATCGCTCGTGGGAGAATGGTTGGCGACTTATCTTTCTTCCTGAGCTGACCGCCCTGCGCCCAGAGCCCCCGAGGTCCGGGAGCCGCTGCCGGAGGCCCGTGTTGGGGCGCTGTCGGGAGGGAAGGGGACCGCCTTGCCGGGCGCTCGGTGGCTCCACCCCGAGACCTGGAGCTCGCCCGCTTCGGGTCTGAGGTTCGCCCAGCCCAGGCCGCTCGTGCGGGGCTGGCCTTCCCACCGTCTGTCCCGGCACCTCTCCCCGGGCGGCGGCTCCCTGTCCTGCCGTGTCCGTGGCCTGGGTGCTGGGTGCCCGCCTGCAGGACACGTGCCTCCCGGCCGGAGGTCAGCGCTGCTGCAGACGGGGTGGGGGGCCCAGGGCACCGGGTCCAGCGGGGGGGACCCCGGGCAGGGCGCTCAGGGCGGCCTTCCTGAGGACACGGAGCGGATCTGCACAGGCTCCAGCCGCGGAGGGGAGCGCCGGAGGGTTCCCTGGGGGTGGGGGCCGGGCATTGAGGCAGGGGGAGCGCGGGGGTGCGGCTAGAGGGAGGGGGCCGGGCATTGAGGCAGGGGGAGAGTGGGGGTGCGGCTAGAGGGTGGAGGGCAGGGCATTGAGGCAGGGGGAGAGTGGGGGTGCGGCCAGAGGGAGGGGGGCCGGGCATTGAGGCAGGGGGAGCGTGGGGGTGCGGCTAGAGGGTGGGGGGCTGGGCATTGAGGCAGGGGGAGCGTGGGGTGCGGCTAGAGGGAGGGGGGCCGGGCATTGAGGCAGGGGGAGCGGCTAGAGGGTGGGGGGCCGGGCATTGAGGCAGGGGGAGCGTGGGGGTGCGGCTAGAGGGTGGGGGGCTGGGCATTGAGGCAGGGGGAGCGTGGGGGTGCGGCTAGAGGGAGGGGGGCCGGGCATTGAGGCAGGGGGAGCGTGGGGGAGCGGCTAGAGGGTGGGGGGCCGGGCATTGAGGCAGGGGGAGCGTGGGGGTGCGGCTAGAGGGAGGGGGGCCGGGCATTGAGGCAGGGGGAGCGTGGGGGTGTGGCCAGAGGGAGGGGGGCCGGGCATTGAGGCAGGGGGAGCGTGGGGGTGCGGCTAGAGGGAGGGGGGCCGGGCATTGAGGCAGGGGGAGCGTGGGGGTGCGGCTAGAGGGTGGGGGCCGGGCATTGAGGCAGGGGGAGCGTGGGGGTGCGGCTAGAGGGTGGGGGCCGGGCATTGAGGCAGGGGGAGCGTGGGGGTGCGGCTAGAGGGAGGAGGGCCGGGCATTGAGGCAGGGGGAGCGTGGGGGTGCGGCTAGAGGGTGGGGGGCTGGGCATTGAGGCAGGGGGAGCGTGGGGTGCGGCTAGAGGGAGGGGGGCCGGGCATTGAGGCAGGGGGAGCGTGGGGTGCGGCTAGAGGGAGGGGGGCCGGGCATTGAGGCAGGGGGAGCGGCTAGAGGGAGGGGGGCCGGGCATTGAGGCAGGGGGAGCGTGGGGGTGCGGCTAGAGGGAGGGGGGCCGGGCATTGAGGCAGGGGGAGCGTGGGGGTGCGGCTAGAGGGAGGGGGGCCGGGCATTGAGGCAGGGGGAGCGTGGGGTGCGGCTAGAGGGAGGGGGGCCGGGCATTGAGGCAGGGGGAGCGGCTAGAGGGAGGGGGGCCGGGCATTGAGGCAGGGGGAGCGTGGGGGTGCGGCTAGAGGGAGGGGGGCCGGGCATTGAGGCAGGGGGAGCGTGGGGGAGCGGCTAGAGGGTGGAGGCCGGGCATTGAGGCAGGGGGAGCGTGGGGGAGCGGCTAGAGGGAGGGGGGCCGGGCATTGAGGCAGGGGGAGCGTGGGGGTGCGGCTAGAGGGAGGGGGCCGGGCATTGAGGCAGGGGGAGCGTGGGGGTGCGGCTAGAGGGAGGGGGCTGGGCATTGAGGCAGGGGGAGCGGGGGGGGGGGTGCGGCTAGAGGGAGGGGGGCCGGGCATTGAGGCAGGGGGAGCGTGGGGGTGCGGCTAGAGGGAGGGGGGCCGGGCATTGAGGCAGGGGGAGCGGCTAGAGGGAGGGGGGCCGGGCATTGAGGCAGGGGGAGTGTGGGGGAGCGGCTAGAGGGAGGGGGGCCGGGCATTGAGGCAGGGGGAGCGTGGGGGTGCGGCTAGAGGGAGGGGGCCGGGCATTGAGGCAGGGGGAGCGTGGGGGTGCGGCTAGAGGGTGGGGGGCCGGGCATTGAGGCAGGGGGAGCGTGGGGGTGCGGCTAGAGGGTGGGGGGCCGGGCATTGAGGCAGGGGGAGTGTGGGGGTGCGGCTAGAGGGAGGGGGGCCGGGCATTGAGGCAGGGGGAGCGTGGGGGTGCGGCTAGAGGGAGGGGGGCCGGGCATTGAGGCAGGGGGAGCGTGGGGGTGCGGCTAGAGGGTGGGGGGCCGGGCATTGAGGCAGGGGGAGTGTGGGGGTGCGGCTAGAGGGTGGGGGCCGGGCATTGAGGCAGGGGGAGTGTGGGGGAGCGGCTAGAGGGTGGAGGCAACTTCACCCAAAGGGACGCAGTGGCCTTGGGCACGCTGTGCTTGGGCCGTCGGGGTTTCCCGTGTTCCCAGTCCCCACAGGAGGGAGCCCCTGTGACTCGGTGCCCGGTGGTAGGATGTCCCGGCCCCGCTGGGTGTCTGAGAGGTCGGGGGGCGTCCCTCCCGAACCCCCGCCCCAGGAGAGGGTGTGCAGACGGCCTGTGAGAGGCTTTGGGTCCTCGCTTTCCCTCCCGTTGTGAACGGGACCTGTGGGGAGCTTTCCGTCATCCCCGCGCGGCGCGGGCGGTGTCCCCTGGGACGGAGGTGGTGGAGGACGTGGGGGTCGTGAGTGGAGGGCGCGAACAAGACCCACACCCGTGCTGGGCAAACAGGCGGCTGTGCGTCCTGTCTGAACGCGCCGCGTGGGGCGTGTGCTCGGCTCCCTCCCGCGGGGCTCCGCCCGGTCCCGTCCACATGCCGGACACCGTCCACAGGGCCGACTCCCCGGACGGATCGGTGAAAAGGAGTTTGAAGATCGTGTCCCATTAGATGACGCATCTTTCTTGTTTTAAAAATAACGTGTTCTTTAACAATGACCCGGTCGCTGTAATGGTGAAGATAAGAATGCTTCTGAAAAGGAACACAAATAAAAACGAGGCGTCCTTCTCCCGCGGAGGACCGGGGCACCTCCGGCGTTGCAGCGTTTGGAAATTAATCTCACGTTCACAACAAGATCCTCGTTCTCGCCGGAGTTGGAAGAAAAGTGAAGAAACCCACACAACCATCTATTCGAGTGGCAAACAAAGGCAGTCCTGTGTCTGAACACCGCGTGCTTCCGTGACCCGTGGGTGTGCGTGGACGTGTGAGGGGACGCTCGCCTGCCGGGGCTCTGCTTTTTATTTTTAATAAAAAACAAACAAACATTTTTATTGATTTCAGAGAAGAAGGAGAGAGAGATAGAAACACATCAATGATGAGAGAGAATCACGGATCGGCTTCCTCCTGCAGGCCCCACACTGGGGATGGAGCCCGCAACCCGGGCCTGATCCCTGACCGGGACTTGAGCCGTGACCTCCTGGTTCAGAGGTCAACGCTCACCCCCTGAGCCCCGCCGGCCGGGCTCGCTAACAAACATCCCCGCAGCGCTGTGTGAGAGGCTCCGCCGTGGGGCGGATGCAGGAGCGTAGGTTCTGGAAGGCGAGGCCGCGTGAACGAGGTCTGGACCTGGGGACTGGCCGCCGGGAGTCTGTGAAAAGGGACCCGTCTGCCTGCTCCCGGGGTCGCGGTGGGTCGTGTGTGGTCAGGTTATTTCTCGGCCAAGGTTCTTTCAGAGGTTTCTGTTTGTTTAAGTTGGAGAAACAAAGAGATTGTCATCTGCTTACCGACGACATAAACATCCTGGCTTAAGTTTTGAAAGAATAACAAGCACCACTGAGATGTGCGGTTGGGGCTGGCTTTTTCTTTTTTCTCTTAATCCTCGTCCGAGGATATTTCCCCCATTGATTTCTAGAGAGAACGGAAGAGAGGTAAGAGGGGGAGACACACACACACACACACACACACACACACACACACACACACATCGATTGGTCACCTCCTGCCCGGGCCCCATGCCTTTGACCAGGAATTGAACCTGAGACCCTTCGGTCCGTGGGCCGACGCTCTGATCACTGAGCAAACCGGCCAGAGGCGGGGCTGGCGTGTCCTGAGCTTCCTGAGAATTAGCAGCGGGCGCTCGGGCCTCCGCCGCTGGCGCCTTTGGCCTCCGTCCTGCCCACTCTGAGCGGCAGCTCTGCCTCCTCCACTGAGACGGCCCCAGCCGGAACCAGCCACTGTACTTCACAGGCACGCGCACACACACACGCACACACACCCACACACGCCCATGCCCACGCCCACGCCCATGCACAAGCTGTCCACACCCACTTCCTCTGTGTTTGCATGGGTGCTGGGCCCTGGGCCCCGGCTCTGCGTGACCTCTGGGCTGAGGGCCTCCCCCGCCCCCGCCCCCTTCCCTTCGGAATGAGTCACCTTCACCTGGGCGGCTGGCTCCTGTGCGTCTCAGGTGACACTGCCTGTGGGGACAGCTCAGTGCGGAGGTCACGCTGCATTCAGATCCTGGCTCCGGGTGGGAGCCGGCCAGCCTGTCTGAGTTGCTGTCCGCCCCGGCCTCGGTGCCTCATTGTCAGTCAGGAGCCGGGACAGTGCCTGCCCCGTAGGGTGGCAGGGAGGGTGCGATGCCATCAGCTGGATTTCATTAAGTGTCCGATGCCACGGGTGCTCACATGCTCTGCTCGAAAGCATTGCATGCCATCCGTCGTGAGAGGACTCCTGATCTAAAGATGTTCAGTGTGCCCGGCCGGGGGGCTCAGGCGTGGAGCGTCGACCTAGGAACCAGGCAGTCAGGGTTCGATTCCCGGTCAGGGCAAGAAAGACAAGGTGGCCCGGCCGGCGGGGCTCAGTTTTGAGTGTCAACCTATGACCCCGGAGGTCAAGGTTCGATTCCCGGCCAAGGCACACGCCCGGGTTGTGGGCTCCATCCCCAGGGGGGACGTGCAGGAGGCAGCTGATCCATGATTCTCTCTCATCATGGATGTTTCTCTCTCTCCCTCTCCCTTCCTCTCTGACGTCAATACAAACAAAAAGAAAGATGATGTGACCTGCCCCACGCTTTGGCTGATAACACAGAGGCGGGGGGGTGAGGGGGGGTGGGGGGAGGGAAGGCCCCCCGGAGCTGAGCTGAGCTGAGCTGAGCCCGCGGGTCTCTCGGGGCTGGGACCTGGGGGAAGAGGCGCCCTCTGCAGTTGGCCCCCGGGGGTGAGGGGGTGTGGGTTTCAGAAAACGGTCAGCTCGTGGGCAGACCGATTCAGCTGGGTCAAGCGCACACTCGATCCTTTACTCCTCTGGGCGGAGCGAGGACACAGAGCGGAGTGAGGCTCCGGCCCGGCCTCTCGGGGTCGAAGTCCCTGGGAGGCAAAGGGCTGAGCTCACTAACCCGTGCGCGGCGCTCACCCGCCCCACCCAGGGCCCCGTGGACTCTGACACTCCCGTGAGGTCACACGGAACATGCTTTTTGTTTTGTTTTTAACATGTTTGTATTGACGTCAGAGAGGAAGGGAGAGGGAGAGAGAGAGAGAAACATCCATGATGAGAGAGAATCACGGATCAGCTGCCTCCTGCACGCCCCCCACTGGGGATGGAGCCCACAACCCGGGCGTGTGCCTTGGCCGGGAATCGAACCTTGACCTCCGGGGTCATAGGTTGACACTCAAAACTGAGCCCCGCTGGCCGGGCCACCTTGTCTTTCTTTCTTTTTTTTTTTTTTTTAATATATTTTATTGATTTTTTACAGAGAGGAAGAGATAGGGATAGAGAGCTAGAAACATCGATGAGAGAGAAACATCGATCAGCTGCCTCTTGCACACCCCCTACCGGGGATGTGCCCGCAACCAAGGCACATGCCCTCGACCGGAATCGAACCTGGGACCCTTGAGTCCGCAGACCGACGCTCTATCCACTGAGCCAAACCGGTTTCGGCCACCTTGTCTTTCTTGCTGCCCGTGCTTTCAAGCCCTTCACAGGTGAATTGACTCGTTTTCCCTTTTCTACGTCCCACCTAAACCCTAAATCGAATGAATTAGATTTAGATTTAATTAAATGAATTAGAACCCAAAGGTCTTAGCTCTTTTTTTTTTCACTGGAAGGGAAACTTTCCCGGGGCCGCGGGGCCGCGGGGTTCAGGGGGGTTCAGGGGGTTCAGCGGGTGGCTGCCTGCAGGCTGAGGAGGTGGGGGGGCCTTGTGTGACTTCTCGGGGTGCAGGTTGTGGGTGTGGCCGCACTCCGGCCGGTCACCAGCAGCCACAAGCACTTCTCTGCGTGTATTTGAATCGGCTTCGGGAACGGTCCTTGTGAGGAACAGGGAAGTGACTGTCACACTGAGCCAGCGGCGGGCCGGACGGTGGGTTTGGCCCAAAGGCGGCCCCGGAGCCGGGCTCGGCCCGTCACGGTGAACAGTGTCAGCGGCTCCGTGGGCCGGCGGCCCCGTGCGTGTCTGGTCCGGTGACCACAGCGAAGCTCCCTCCCTCTCCCCGTGAGCAAGGCTGCGGGAAGAGCAGATACCCCTCAGCACGGTCACTGTGTGTACGTCACGGGGTCCCTGCAGGTCTCGGGGAAGAGCCGAGGGTGTTCCGTCACCAGATGCCCGAATCCGGTGTCTGTATCCGGGAGCAGCCGAGCGTGGGGACCCGGAGCGGGGGCTCCTCGCCCCCGCAGAGGACCGTGCGTTCCAAAGGGACTGGGAGCCAGCGGGGGGTGGGGGGGGGGGTCTGAGTCTGGTAGGAAGACAGCATGGATGTCTTTCGCTGGTAAAGAAGGCGGTTTTTAAAGCGTTTCCAATTCTCCTTTCCATGATTTCCCGTCCACACACTCACCCACTCTCCCCAGGGAGCCCCCAGGCTCTCTGCTGCCGGGACTTGACGAGGTGTGGCCACGTTTCCCATCTGTCCCGAGCTACTCCAAACCCATTGCAATTGATGGAGCGTCTATTAAGGAGTGAAGAGGTGGACAAATTACCCCCCCCCCAAAAAAAAACAAAAAACACAAAACAAAACACCAAAACACCAAAAAGCCAGTTATGACACTGGAGGAACTTGCCAAACCCATGTTAGGGCCCTGGACACGGACCAAAAGCAAAACAACAACCGGAGAAGCACTTATCCCTCAAAAGCTGCCGACTTCTGAGTAAGAACGGGGGAATCTGTGCTGTTCTTGCCTGGGGGTACCTGCATTTTTCATTCCCCGAAACGCAGTTCTACTAGCGTGGGCTGGCCCTGAGGACGCGGCTCCCACACCGGCAACTGGCGTGACCTGGGGTGCAGGGCGGGAGCCCCGGGCAGAGGCTAACGGGGAGTGCCTCAGGCTCTCCGTCTGAGGACGTGGGCCGTACCCGGGGCAGAGGGAGCCCGGAGGTGAGGGCCGGCCGCAGGGGGACTTGGGAAGCTCTCTGCACGCCCCTGGCTGGAGGCTGCGCACGGCCCCGGGGAGGCCCGAGAGGCCTGGGTCAGAGGAAACACTGGGGCACACTTGAAGGCTGCCAGCCATCAAGTGAGCCCTCCGACCCCCCACAGCTAGGTCAGCGGAGGGCAGGAGCCTCCCTGGCTGAAGGGGTGAGCACGCGCTCTGGCTAATCACTGGCCTCCGAGGTGGGCAGGCCCAGGACGGCCCCTGGAGCATTTTTCTGTGCGCGGAGAAACGGGGGGAAGCAGCCGAGCGGGACTGCCTCTAACTGGACCCCGAAACTGCCAAGCAGCTCTTAGACACATGTTCAAAGAATTAGGAGAAGATCTGATGACCATGACTCAGCAAACAGGGACTGTCAGGAAAGGCATAGAAGCTGCTAGAGAGAACCAAAGGGAAGTCCTAGAGTTGAGGAGGAAGTAACCCAAATGGAACATGGACTGAGGGGCTCTCCGGGGCGGTTTGTGATGGCGGAAGAAGGAGTCAGTGAGCTCAGAGGTGGATCAATAGTTATCAGCCAGCCTATAGGACAGCCGTAAAAAATACCGAAGACGCCCGGCCGGCGTGGCTCAGCGGTGGAGTGTCTCCCTATGAACCAGGAGGTCACGTGCCCGGGTTACAGGCTTGATCCCAGTAGGGGGCGTGCAGGAGGCAGCTGATCCATGATTCTCTCTCCTCATTTATGTTTCTATCTCTCTCTCCCTCCCCCTTTCTCTCTCTGAAATAAATACAAATACATTTTAAAAAAGGAAGGAAGGACTGGTCCACCAACAGGTAGTGGCCTGAAACAGACTGGTACATTCTTTTGCTTAGGATTTTGTGGGTCCGGGATCCAGGGAAAGTTCAACTGGACAGGTCCCTCTTTTTCACGTGGCATCAGCTTCTTCACTCACGTATCTTAGGACGTGGCCCTGCTCAGCACCTCTCTCACACTCCTTCCTCCTTCCTCCTTTTTTTAGAAAAATGTATTTTTTATTGTTGATAGTATTACAGATGTCTTTCATTTACCACCCCCCCAGTCTCCTCCTTTCAGCCCCTATCTAGTCCCCACCAGATCTTCACTACCCTGTAGCCCTTTCCATGGGCTGTGTGTGTATGTATATATATATATATATATATATATACACACAATAATAATCTGCTTCGTGTTGACATTTACTGCTGTGTTGCTGACAATGACCTGAAAGAGAAGTTGGGGTGCTTCACTGGGCTGGAAAAAGTTTAGCTACATCAGAAAGCAGGTCTAATTAAGCAACTTTGTTGTATATCTATAAAAGGCTAAGTTGACTTGTGCATGCGCGACATATATAAAGCTCTCGCTGGCGCCAGTCGCTCTCGTGTGTTTCCATCTGGCATTTTTGATCGTGAATTTGGTTGACACTTCTATTATAGAGAAAGGGTGAATAGCGATATTAAATTATTTCTTCTAATCAATTTTCTTTCAGTGTGCACGGATCTGTGCACCGGGCCACTAGTGAGTATATAACTTCTTTGGTTTATCTCTTCTCGTCCCCCCAACCCCACATGGAGGTATGTCAGTCTGTTCCATGCCTCCCTGCTTCGGGTCTTGTTTGGTTGGCCAATTCATTTTGCTCATTAGATTCCACAGATAAGTGAGATCGTGTGCTATTTTCCGGCTCGGATTAGCTAATTCCACTTAGCACAGTATTCCCCAGGTCCGCCCAGGCTGCCCCACAGGGTAAGAGACCCCCCCTTTTCACAGCTGCATGGTACTCCATGGTGTGAAGGTCCCACAGCTTCTTATCCACTCGTCCCTGGGGCCCTCCTTCCGTCTTCGTCTCATCCTCCAGGGCCTCCGCGTGTGGGGCCTCAGGACAGTCACGCTTTCCTGGCAGCCAACCTCCCACGGCAGGAAGGAGGGACTGCCGGGCCCATCATGGCTGCGCCTGGGAGCAGGGACTCCGCCGTAACCTCCGGCCAGCGCAGTCTGGCGCAGCTCACAGCAGGAAAGCAGTCGACTTCTCCTGATGGGGCGCCGGCCAGGCAGCGGAAGAGCGTGTGAACGGGGCGGAGCTGCCGCGTCTTGGGGAGACGCAGCTGCCCCCGAGCGGTGGACGTTGTTTTGCGTTGGACGCGTCCACGCCTGTGTGAGTGTGCGTGCGGCTGCTCCACCCGGTGGCTCCCGGGAGCGCGCTCCCTGGGTAAAGCATTCCCGTTGGGGCGCTGTCCCCCTCTTCCTGGCCCCGGGAGGTTCAACTAGATTGGGGTTGCCTATTTGTCTGGAGTTTGAAAGAACTCTTTCATAAACCACCTGAATTGCCTCCATGAAAAATTGAAGATTTTCACCTAGCCAGACACATGGTTTTTTCCTATGGATTTCTTCTATAACATGTATATACATTTAACGTGGGAAATGGTGAGAAAGCCCTTCCCCCACGTGAGCACATGTGAATACTTACCCACAGCTTCTGTGTGCGTGGTTTTGTCTTGTGCGTCATGCTTTCACCCGGCTAGGATGGTGTAGACGCAGGTACAACACGCCTTTCCCCAGCAGATGTTCACTCCTTGGGAGGTAATCCGTCCACTCCCGCCACTTGCCCGCAGCCTTCGTGCCACGCCGTGCCGTGCAGTCCGGGATCCGCTTCCGGGTCTGTGTCCTCGATGTGTAAATTCTCCCCCCGCACCATGTCTTAGTGATCACAACTCGCTTCCAGGCATTGTAAGGCGGAAACTCACAAGGTTTCATGCCTAACGGTGTGAGGAACTGCACGCCTGATGCCCACGAAGGATGCGTGCTCAGAGACCACTGAGGACACGTGTGTAAAAATCCCATGAAGCGTTTGTTTTGTGCTAAATACCGGGTTCTAGAAAGAAGGAGGAATACGTAGAGCGAGTCACAGCTTGGTGCTCTCGAGCATGACTTTCAGACCCACAGCCGGGTGCCGGGAGGCCTTTTGGGAGGAAAAAGCGGGCGAGGCGGCCATCGAATGCACTTGCCGTTGACGGTGGTCCCGAGCTCCAGCGCCCGGGAGCAGGAACTCGTGGCATTTTCAGAATTCACTGAAGAAAGCTCCCGGGGAGTGGATCTAGTGATAGTGAGGCTTCGAACCCTGTCACATAGTTAACGAATTACTGAAATGTGTTCTTGAACAGAATGAACCTTTTATTTTCACTAATCTAGCTTATTTTTGTTTTCCAGATATTGTTTTGTGTTTGCTTTGGGATACCTCATAGTGTGCCAAATTACTAGAGTCTATATCTTTGATTATGGACAATATTCTGCTGATTTTTCAGGGTAAGATGAACACTTTGATTTAGTAGCCTGTTTTTCTTTTCTTTTCTATTCTAACATGTTGGTTAAAGGACAAAAATATAGTTGCATTTAGTAGCTCACCTGAAAAGCTGTTACTGAACCCTTTAGTTGAAAAGCCCGTTACGAATTTAGAAATGTCCTTGTAACGCGGTCTTCTATCGTGTTACAAAAGTCATCACGCAGCCTCTCCTCTCCCCACGGGCGTGAGCGAGTCTAAACACGCAGCCATCACGCTTGTCCCGTGGCATCTGACATTGAAAGCGGTTCCCAATTCCGGTAGAAATCTCTGCAGCCGTTTCCAGCCGTTGCCCACCAGCCCCCCTGAGCCCGCACCCTCGCCCCCTCTCTCCCTCTCTGTGCTCTCTGGGTCCCTTCCGCGCGGCCCCTCGGCAGCTTCTGCATGCGCTCTGGCGGCCTGCCCGTGCCTCTCAGCGTCCTCGGGCTTCCTTCGGACCAGGGTCCTGGGCGAACGCTTTCCGCCTGGTCTCCCAGGGACCACCCTGGGGCGTGGCTCTCGCCTCCTGCCTCTCGCTCTGCAGGAATGTTCTCCGTCCTTCCTCCCCGGGCCCCGCTGAGTGGTGGGGCGAACTCGGCTCGTTCCTGCCAAGGGGCCTCGTCCCTCTGTGGTCCTCCTTGCCTGTAACAAGCCCACCGCGTGCCTGTGGAGAGACCAGCGCAGGCCACGTCCCCGAGGACTGGCCTCTGTGAGGGGCGCCGCTGGCTCTGCGGGCGGGGAGCTGCCGGGGAGCCTCCAGCTTCTCTGAGCCGACGACGCTCTATCAAACGGGACACGAAGACCCGCCTTTACGTCCGTCCCGAGTCACCGGACAGGATAATAACGACCCGAAATCCCATTGGAGGACGACCCACGTGCAAAACAATGACACGAAACAAGTCCTGGCGTCCCGGGAAGAAATTGTCCAACAGCCGGGACGGAGCCGAGGCGTGTGAGCGCAGCGGGCGGCCCCGCGGGGCCGGGAGCGTGAGCAGGGAACGTTCTTTGCTCCTCAATGAGATTAAGATGGATCTCACTTTCATTCAGCAGGGTTTACCCGTAGGCTCGGACGCGAGGAGACTGCGTTCCAAAGAACAAACACAGCCGCGCCAACGCACCCTGGCTGCACACGCGGAGAGCACGGCCCGGAGAGCGCGGCCCGGCGCCTGGGCAGTGTGTGGAGGGGACTGAGATGCACCTGGGGCTCAGGGGCGGCGGCCGGTGCTGCCCCTGGCTTACGGGTCCCAGTTCACCGGGGAGACGAGCGTGCGAGCGGGACCCTCGGTAGATGGGGCCCCACGAGCACCCTCGTGAACCTGCAGGAGAGACGCCACGTGTCATCATACGTCGGGGGCGGAGGAACCAGGGTGTCCGTTTAGAAGAATCAGCGCCGCGTAGGATGTAACCTCCCGAGAGCAGGGAGGTGCTGGCCGTGTCGCCGCGGCCCCTGGACGCCCGCGCAGAGGTGCTGACTCAGTGGGAACTCCAGCAAAGGCGCACCTCGGGGGAGCGGACAGAGGAGGCCTGACCGTGCGCGGGCGGCACGCAGCGCAGAGTCACCGCCTTGGACGTCACTTGTGTTACGAGAAATAAGCGCTGAATCGGGCATTTTTAAAGATCCTCCCCGGAGATACGTTTTCCACTGCCTTCCAGAGAGCAAAGTCATACCTAACGTTATATAAAACTCTAAGTATGCTGTGTAATTTTTGTCCATTAGGAAAAACATTTGCCCATTATCAGTGGGCTGATATGTATTAGACAGACAAATTGGCTGAAGGGGACCATCCTGGCAGAACTCAATTGAAGGCCCCCCCCCCCCCATCTATCTATCTCTCTCTCTCTCTCTCTCTCTCTCTCTCTCTTTCTCTCTCTCTCTCGGACACAGGAGAGAAAAGCCCCCTAGAGGCAGGCTCCCCCTTAATGGAATCTCTCGGCATTTGGAAGCATTGAGTGTGTTGTAGCAGAGAGGATCCTGACTCGGTCCTAATGCAGGTCAATGGAACAGCCCCCCAACGTGGGCTGCGGAAGCCGGTGGATCTGAGTAAGCACCCCGCTTTGTGTAGGGGGGCTGTCGCCCAGGAACGAGAGCCCGGGAGTGAGGCCAGGCTCTGCTGAGGGGTCACCGGCAGCTCTTTCGCCGGGCGTCTCACGTGCACGCGGCGAGGGAGACTTACTCTGTGTGCATGGTGTGTGTGCACACATGTGCGTGTGTGTGCGTGCACGCACATGTGTGTGCGTGTGTGTGCACATGTGTGTATGTATGTGTGTGGTGTGTGTGAGTGTGCGTGCGCACATGTGCGTATGTGTGTGTGGTGTGTGTGTGAGTGTGTCGGTAGAGGCGTAAGGGAAGAAATTGTGCAGTCGCTCTGATTGTCGCAGGAACAGGTGTTTGTGACCAACAGGTGCCGTCAGGAAAAGCCAATCCACGTTCCGGTGGAACTGCCCTCTTAGAAGCGCCCCCTCCGCACGCGGGGTCCTGTGCACGGGGCGGGGTCTGTCCCGCTGCCCTCCCTCGCGGTGCTGTCCCTGGTCGTGCGGTCGGTGCGGGCTCTCTGTCCAGTCCCCGCTGGGCACCTTCCTGGGCTCTCACTCGCTGCGCACCCCTCGCTGCCTTCTCCTCCGCGCTCTCCCTTCTCTCCGCCACCTGCTCCTGCAGCCGCTCCCTAGACCGGGGTCCGAGGTGCTTTATCCTCACGCCCCGCCCGCCCCGCCCCGCCCCGGGACGGCTGGACCAGAGGCCGCGGCCTGCCGCTCACGCCCAGCCGCAGGGAGAGCGCAGGGCTGCTGGGCGCACAGAGGAGAGAGAAGGGGGAGGTGGCTGTACACCCGTCAGCACCGCGAGCCCGGCCCGCTGTGAGGGTGCGCAGTGTGGCCACGGGACGTGAGCAGATCATCCCAGAGCTGAGTGGGGAGCGCTTTCAGGCCAAAGAGCCGCAGTAGCGAGTGTGGCCAGTGGGCAGGGGGAGGGGCAGATCGTCACGCCGAGGAGACCTGGTGGGCCTGGTGCTGGGAGGTGTTTGTTTAGGGCGCTGTGGTGCCAGGCACGTGCTGGGCGCCGGCGATGCTGTGGCAGGAAAGACGGTTAGTTCCGTACCTTAGAGACCGTCTGAAAGGAAAAGCAGATCTCAGAGCAGGCGGTGTCGTCTGATACATGAATCGCGGTGACGTACACGTCCTCGGAAGGAAACGCCGCGGCTGAGATGAGACGAGAGGCGGGCGGGTGCTCGCGGGCAGAGGCGTGCGCGGAGCACGGCTGCGTGCGGGACCCTGGCCGGGGCGGGAGGAGCAGGAGGGTGACCGCTGTGAGGACGAGACGCCGGGCGTTCCTTCCGGTGCGGCTGCTTAGTCAGTCCCGTGCTGTTTCCTTACCAACAGCTCTAACCCTCCTCTGGCCGCCCTGGCGGCACCTGGCAGGACAGTGTGTCACTCGGTTGATAAAATAAATCGAATGTTATTTTATCAGTCATTTTTATTGTGTTTGAAGGTGACATGGGAATTAGAATTTAGAACTGAGGGATATTTTATTTAGTTATTTTTACATTTTTTATTGATTTCAGAGAGGAAGGGAGAGGGAGATAGAAACATCAATGAAGAGAGAGGATCATGGGTCAGCTGCCTCCTGCACGCCCCCTACTGGGGGGTCGAGCTCACAACCCAGGCTCGTGCCCTGACCTGGAATCAAACCGGCGACCTCTTGGTTCCTGGGCTGAGCCGCAGGGCCGGGCTTCTCCACGTGTCTCCAGGGTCAGTGAGTGGTCTTTGGTCCTGCCCGAACGTCCACACTTAGAAAGCACTCTCGGGTTCAGACAGCCGTCATGTTTATTTCTACTCTTTGGTCTACAGCAATGGTCGGCAAACTCATCAGTCCACAGAGCCAAATACCAACAGTACAACGATTGACATTTCTTTTGAGAGCCAAATTTTTTAAACTTAAACTTCTTCTAACGCCACTTTTTCAAAATAGACTCGCCCAGGCCGTGGTGTTTTGTGGAAGAGCCACACTCAAGGGGCCAAAGAGCCGCATGTGGCTCGCGAGCCGCGGTTTGCCGACCGCGGGTCTACAGGATTGACACATAACCAAATCCCGTCATGTTACTGGCCCAGCAGTCATGCTGTGGCTGCATTGCCGTCATCCCCCCTACCCCCACCCCAGCCTGGCGGTCACGGCTCTGGCGTCAGGTGGGTGGGTCAGGTAGTCGGGTCAGCGTGGACCACACCTTCATGGACGTTGTGGGCAGAACCAAACACCAAGAGCCAAGTGCCCAGGACCTCCTGGCAGGGACCAGACGTCTCAGTGGACGGCGGCCGCTGACCAGTCTCCGGTCTGAGCAGGGGCAGGAAGAGGAGGGAGGGCGGGACCCGCCGGGCTGGGGTCCGAGGCCTCCTGCGGCTCCGGGCTGAAGTCCTTCCCGGGACCTGCCGGGGGCGGCCCACGTCCTGCCTGCGGCCCAGCAGGGCTTCCTGGTTTGACTGAAATCCCAAAGCGATGACTACAGCAGCCATGGCGACGCGTTCTCGGGCCTTCTGTCTGGCTGCCCGGGGGACAGTTGGAGGGCAAACATGTGTCCTGCCGGCTTCCCCATAGGGATCTATTTTTCCGTTCCAAGTGACCCATTCAGTTAGAGATGGTGAAATAGGGAACCAGAGCCATTTCCTCACCGGCAGCGTGATGCTCACGTCTTCCTTCCCCGAGAGAGTGCCCGGGCGCTGTCTCTGGGCGTCTTTGACGGGCCACCCCTGGGGCCTGGCTCCCGGGACAGGGAGGTGGGCGGCCTCCTTCTCTCTCCCCTGTTTCCGTCCTGTTTTGTTCTGCATTTCTTACCCAGACGCCTTCCGTGCGGTGCCCACTCCCCTGCTCCCGGCAGCTCCCCTTCCACCTTGGAGCACAGCCCTGCGGCGGCGGCAGCAGCGGGGGACTGAGAAAGCGCTAGGTCACAGGCGGGCGGTCTCCAGCCTGCGCGGTCCCCTCCCCCCGGGCCTCCCGTCCGCAGGCACAGGGGCCCTGCTCCATGTGGCCCCCACGTGATCGAGGCGGCAGCCCCGCTCCCACGCGACCTCGTTTCGTGGACGAGCGCGTCCCGGATGCTCAGTAAACCGAGGCCCAGGGTCCCTCTCGCCTGCGCCTCCCCAAACACAGCAGCCCCCAGTTCTCGCTGAAATTCCCTGGAGGTCTTCATTTATGTTAAAGAAAAATTCACGATTTTGTAGTCGTATAAGCAAAATAAACTCTTTTTCCTATGTCATAACTATTATTTTAAATACACCCTTGTAACATATTTTATCCTTTATTTTGTCACAGCCCGATGATGATAATTACCCAGAAGATCACCAGCTTGGCTTATGAGATTCACGACGGTAAGAATTCAGAAATTAACTTTGCGTTCCCGAAAGAAATCGTATTCAGTTCATCTGTTGCTTGAGGTAGGACCCTCCCTTTCTGCTCTTTATGAGAAAGGGGTGGGGGTAAGGGGGCGGGGAGTAAATCCTGAACTCTGCCTAGGGTTAGTAACGTCGGCGTGTTTTCCTTCAGTATTTTTATCTCAGTTTTGCGTTCAGTTCAGTGACAAAAGCAAAGTAAAATAGTGCGATTCCGTCCTATGACCCACGTCAGAGGCAATTTAGAATATAGAGCAAGTAGATATTTGGCCTAAATAAAGTTTTATTCGTTTCTGCTTCCCCTCTGTGCTACATTTGTATTAAAATTTGAATGTTTTCCCCCTGCCCTCTCTCCCTTATACGCACACACAATGTTTTTAGTATAAGAACGTACAGGTTCACATTTTCATCTTCATCCAATGGATCGCTTGCCATAGGACAGTGGTCGGCAAACCGCGGCTCGCGAGCCACATGCGGCTCTTTGGCCCCTTGAGTGTGGCTCTTCCACAAAACACCACGGCCTGGGCGAGTCTATTCTGAAGAAGTGGCGTTAGAAGAAGTTTAAGTTTAAAAAATTTGGCTCTCCAAAGAAATTTCAATCGTTGTGCTGTTGATATTTGGCTCTGTTGACTGATGAGTTTGCCGACCACTGCCATAGGAAATGCTCAGTCGGGGCTCTGAGCCCTAAGAGTTGGAGGTGGGGGGCACCCTGGCTAGGTTAGCCCTTTGCAGTGGCCTCGGGAGCTTCTCAGGTGGGTGTTAGCCCCTCTGTGTGTGTCACCCATCCTGTGCTCCCTGCTGGGGGAGACCTATAAATACATGCTTTTTAAAAATATATGTTTATTGGTTTCAGAGAGGAAGGGAGAGGGAGAGAGAGAGAAACATCCATGATGAGAGAGAATCAGGGATCGGCTGCCTCCTGCACACCCCGCACTGGGGATGGAGACTGCAACCCGGGCCTGTGTCCTGACGGGGAATCGAACCGTGACCTCCTGGCTCATAGGTCAATGCTCAACCACTGAGCCACACCCACTGGGCTACAAATATTTTTTAAACGTGTTGTTAGCCTCTTAATGTAGCCCTCCTTCGGCCTTTAAATTGGGATTTGGATCTAGTAGGTTGACGTGTAATCGTAATAACATCCTTCTGTTTGGGGGGCAGGTAAGCGGGAGAAGGTGGTCGAGAGTCATTCTCATTCGTTAGAGTCGTGGGGGGGTAAGGAAGTCAGTCCTCCCGTAGCCCTGCGGTTGGCCACGTAAGCCATCCAGCAACAGAAACATTTCCATGCCCTTCTGACAAGTCAGAGCACTTACGGTGAAATACGTTAGCTTTGGGGGATTTCTTAACGCAGTAATAATTCCCTCTAAAGGAGAGTCACGTTAGTCCCCTGAGGTGTGCGCTCACCTCATGCAGTCCTAGACGTGCTGGATTCCGCCACGGGCCTTGGACAAGATGGAGCTTGTGTTGTTGCAACGAGCGAGAATGGGGCCAATTATACCTCAGTTGGGATGGTAGCGTGAACTCCAGATGAGAAAAGGGATGGGCGTGTGAACGGGAAAGCACCGTTCCTCTCTGTGGAGAAATGGCAGCTGATGAGAGTGCCTGTCTCTGTGTCTCAGGGATGTTCCGGAAGGACGAGGACCTGACTCCGTCACAGAGGGACTTGGCTGTCAGGTGCGTGCCTCTTAATTGTGTCCCGCCTGGTTCGCGCTGTCTCTGCCCGGGACACACACTTCTCACCTGGCCACGGCCGGCTTGCCCTGCTGGAGGTACTTCCTTCACGAAAACCCAGCATCCTCCCCATGCACACCCCTGCCACCGAGTCCCGCCGGCCTCGGCGAGGCGGCCCTCCCCAAGCTCCACAGTCCCGACTGTATCGCCACACAGCACGCACCTCCTGGTACCATGAGGCCATCTGCCAAATCTCCCCTCCCCCCCCATGAGACCCCTGAGGCCGGGCGAGCGCTGGTCCTCATGCCTGCCCTGTCGTGATGATGCGTAAGCGTTGAACTGCCCTGTGCAGGCCGCTGACTGGATGCAGGCACTGGGGAGGAGGCACTGTGTTAGCACGGCGGGCGCATGGAGGCCATGCTTCCCAATAATGAAGAACCGGTCCGATGCTCTCGTCTCTCTCTGAGGAACTGGTTGGGATTGACTCCTGCATCCTTGGTGATGGGCGCTCTGTGGATGAGTTTCAGGAAGAGCTGGCTTTGGGGAAGGGTCTTTCTTAATTTCATCTGATTGGAGATCGAACGCGTGTGTTACATAAAGGAAGACTCCTGAAGCACGTGTGCCCTGGAGATCCAGAACTCACAGGCGCACGGCCGCCCGAGGAGGAGACGGCGCTTGAGAGAGCAGACAGACCTGCCCTGAGCGCTCACCTCCGATCCCGGGGGGGTGTCTCCTGATAGCGCCCCTCCTTTAAAACGTCCGACCTGATGTCCTCTATAGTTCGACGTAGACGTCGGTCAACGTGCGCTTGAGTGCACTCGGCGGAGGGGAGGCCCACCTGTGATCTCTGCGAGGCCCTGGTCTGTCTCGGGAGCCACGGAGCAGGGATACCCGGGTCCCAATCCGTCCGTCTCCCCGCAGCCACCTGGCGGACACCCAGCCCCGGGAGACTCCGCTCCCCACTGTCCGAACAGTGGGAGGAAGCAGAGTGGAAAGACATCCCCTCTTGCTGATTGGACTCATGTTGACTTGGTTACCCCAAATTAAAAATCAGGGTGCCATTTCTCACTAGCGACTTAGGGCAAAAACTCAGGCAGACTCCCTTTTTCTTATTGCAAACCCACGTCGGCGAGACCCCTGAACGATCTCTGTGAAATCTACCTCCAGGCTGACCTTGAACTTGACCCTCTCTAACCTGGCTGACCCTTCACCTTTCCCACTGAGGTCCCCCAGCCCAGCGCCGTTTCCTACGGCGTCTGCTGTAACAGCTCCCCCACCGGGCTCCAGGCTCTCTCCTGCCCTGGGGGGTCCTCTCCACCCCGGAGGCGGAGATCCTTGTTTAAGATTTTACGTTTATTTTGATGGATTTCAGAGAGAAAGGGAGAGGGACAGAGAGATGGAAACATCAGTGATCACTGATGAGAGAGACTCACTGATTGGCTGCCTCCCACACACTCCCTACCGGGGTCTGAGCCAAAATTCGGGCATGTGCCCTGAACCCTGACCACCTGGTTCATAGGTCGACACTCAACCACTGAGCCACACTGGCCAGGTGCCAGAGATCCTTTTAATGTGTTTTGAACTATATCATCCCTCCCCTGACATGAATCCTCCGGCGAGTCGAGAATGGAGAACCAACTAAGAAACTTCCGACCCTGCGCGTAAGGCCGGGGAAGCGCCTGGAGCCGCCGCCCTCCCTCGCTCAGCTCAGTGCACGGGCCTCGCTCTCCATCGGGAGCTCGCCTCCCTCCCCTGCACCACACTGAGCCCTGGCCGCCTTGCTTCTCCTGCCTGGAGGTAGCATTGTCTGAGGGTAGACGTTCACTTTGATTGCTCCCCTCCCGACCCAAGCGTGAGCTCCGTGGGGAAGAACGTGGTCTTGTTCATCACTCGACCCTCGTCACCTGCTTAGCAGGTCATCCCTGGGGGCGACTGTGGCCCCAGAAGGCACGTGGCGATGTCCGGAGACGTTCCTGCTGTCGCACGTGGAGGGGGTGGTGCCGCTGGCATCGAACGGGTGGAGGCGCGGAGGCTGCTGAGCACCCTGCGGGCACAGGACAGCCCCGGCCCCGGAGCATTCTTGTCAGAACCTCAGGACGGCGGAGACAGAGGGGCCTGCTGGGTCACACAGCTCACGCCAAGGAGACTCCCGGGAGGAGAGAAGGACTCGTGTGGTGTCATCGGTGGAGAGACCACAATCGCGCGTGGTTCTCGTTTTAACAGCAAATGACAGGGACCCACCGCAGTCCCCGAAACGGCTGGTTTGACGGGGCAGTTGAGCCAGAAACGATTTCAGTGGATTTCGTGGCTCGGCGTTACCGCCTGTCCTCGCCAGAGCGATGCGGTGCGGCGGGGTGAGACGGAGCCGCGCTCGGCGAGCTGGCGTTGCTTTGGGTCTTGACGTGATCGGCAGCGACAATGGGCTGTTGTGGGCGCACAAGGCGCCCCTTTGTGCGCGGCCACGGGGGGCGGGGGGGCGGGTTGGTGGTCGGCGGCGGGCTGCCTCGGCACGCAGCAGGGAGGGTCTTAAAACCGCTCTGCAGTGTAGACCAGGCGTCCTCCAACCACGGCCCGCGGGCCACATGCGGGTGTTTTTGCCGTTTTGTTTTTTTACTTCAAAATAAGGTATGTGCAGTGTGCATAGGAATTTGTTCATAGTTTTTTTTAAACTATAGTCCGTCCCTCCCACGGCCTGAGGGACAGTGAACTGGCCCCGTTTAAAAAGTTTGAGGACCCCTGGTAGACGATGGTAGGAGACCTGACAGGGATTCCGGTGAGCGGCGGCCCCGCCGGTGTCAGGTGGGTGGGGACCACTGTTTTCTCTCTGCTTGTTTTTTGTTTGTTTTTTTAAAAATACATTTTTATTGATTTCAGAGAGGGAGGGAGAGGGGGAGAGAGAAAGAGAGAGAAACATCAGTGATGAGAGAGAATCATGGATTAGCTGCCTCCTGCATGCC
This sequence comes from Cnephaeus nilssonii, assembly GCF_951640355.1. Lineage (NCBI taxonomy): Eukaryota > Metazoa > Chordata > Mammalia > Chiroptera > Vespertilionidae > Cnephaeus > Cnephaeus nilssonii. The sequence goes on along the minus strand of NC_137086.1, from coordinate 1,679,351 downwards.
CCACACTGGGGATGGAGCCCACAACCTGGGTCTGTGCCCTGACCGGGAATCGAACTGTGACCTCCTGGGTCATAGGTCGAGGCTCACCTACTGAGCCACCCGGCCGGGCCACACAGACGTCTTCCATGAGCGGGTGATTGGCTGGTCGGGGACGGTGCTTTCTGCCAGGTCCATTTACTGGGAGGTTTGTTTGCTTGTGAAGAAACGTGTAGAAACCCCGCGCAGTAGCCCATAAAGATCCGTGTGCAAACGCTTTTGTTCAGAACCGCTGCTGAGCGCGAGCACAGCCGGCCACTCCGGCCTCTCCGCGTGGGCGTGCGGGCGCGGCGGTTCCCGCCGAGTCTCCCGAGCGCTCCGTCCGTCTGTCTGTCCGTCTCACGGCGGCCGTCTCTGCCTCGCAGGCGCATGCCCAGCCTCCTGGAGTACCTGAGCTACAACTGCAACTTCATGGGCATCCTGGCCGGCCCCCTCTGCTCCTACAAGGACTACATCACCTTCATCGAAGGCAGGTCCTACCACGTGCCGCGGGGCGAGGACGGCGGAGCAGAGCCACCCTGCGGGGGAGCGGAGCCGTCCCCAAACGTGAGCGCCCGCGTCTCCGGGGCCTGCCCCGCGCGGGCGGAGGGGTCCTGTGCATTTAAAGATACGAATGTTTGCAAGTTTGGTTTTTTTAAAAATACGTTTTTATTGATTTCAGAGAGGAAGGGAGAGGGAGAGAGAGAGAAACATCCAGGATGAGAGAGAATCATGGATCGGCTGCCGCCTGCACGCCCCCTACTGGGGATCGAGCCCGCAACCCGGGCGTGTGCCCTTGACTGGAATTGAACCCGGGACCCTTCAGTCTGCAGGCCGAGGCTCTATCCACTGAGCCAAACTAGCGAAGGCCGAATGTTTTCAAGTTTTGAATTGACCCATCTGTGTCTTTAAAAATATTTTGCAATCCCCGGCCAGGTAGCTCAGTTGGTTAGAGGGGGGTGGGTTAGGCCGTGACGCCCCACGGAGGGGATGGGTTGGATGGGTTAGGGGGTGGGTTGGGCCGTGACCCGTCTCGCCTCGCAGGCGGCCGTCGTGCAGAAGCTGGTGGTCTGCGGCCTCTCCCTGCTGGTCCACCTGACCGTCTCGAACGCGCTCCCCGTGGAGTACAACATCGACGAGCACTTTCGAGCTACGGCCTCGTGGCCGACCAAGGCCCTGTACCTGTACGTCTCTCTCCTGGCGGCCAGACCCAAGTACTACTTCGCGTGGACGTTAGGTGAGCAGCGTGGGGACGGGCTTTCCGGTTAGTGCGCGGGCGTGTGTCCGCACCAGCGCGGCGGGAGAGTGCCCCGGGGCGGAGAGGGAAAGACCAATGGGAAGCACGCGGCTGCTTGCGTAGCAGACACCGCCTTAGGCTCACGTCCACACCAGAGGACACGGCCCAGAAACGGCTCGGAGATCCTCAAACGGGAGCACGGCCCGTGGTGTTGGACAGACATGGAATAAACCCACTTTCCCTGGTGGAGATCGAGCTGATGTGGACGATGCATGCCCTTCGGGGGACACGGCGGGTGGGGGCGCAGGCTCTTCACCCCGCTTTGCTCATTCCCTCCAGCCGACGCCATTAACAACGCCGCCGGCTTCGGGTTCAGAGGCTTCGACAGGCACGGGGAAGCTCGCTGGGACCTGATCTCCAACGTGAGGATTCAGCAGATAGAGGTTGGTGCCCCGCTGAGAAGGTTGTCGCCATATGGCACTCGAAGAGCCATGATTTGCTTTCAGAGTTCTGAGGTGCTGGCCAAGGGGGGTGCCGAAGGGTTTTTTAAAAAATATATTTTTATTGATTTCAGAGAGGACGGGAGAGGGAGAGAGAGAGAGAAACATCAATGATGAGAGACTCATGGATCGGCTGCCTCCTGCACACCCCCTACTGGGGATGGAGCCCACAACCCAGGCATGTGCCCTTGACCGGAATCGAACCCCGGACCCTTCAGTCCACAGGCTGACGCTCTGTCCACTGAGCCACACGGGCCTGGGCGTGTTGGAGGATCGTTAGTATAATACACATTCCTCCACTGAGCCAGGGCCGAGGCTCCCTCCGTCGTGAGAAGCTCCTGGGAGCTCAGCGAGGGGCTGCAGGTGGGAAGATGGGTTGCCAGGCGGGGCCAACATTCTGAAGCGCCGGGGAGGGGTAGGGGCAGGGCCGGGGCGCCAGGGAGCTCAGCAGGTGGCTTAGAGCACGTCCATCCTCGCGGGGAGCCCACGTCCTTTGCTTGTGCCATCGGGACTTTCTTGGGGATAATTCCCGCCCCCCCGCCCCCCGTGACTGCTCACACACAGGAGAAGAGGGTGAGGGCCACTGAGCTGGTGGGTGTGCCCTACGAGACCCCTGCGGGGTCTGAGCTCCAGTCCCCCACGGCCACCCTGAGCCCGAGTCTAAGTCTCCACGTCTCCTCGATGGCCCCGTCACGGGGTTAGAAGGGTCGTGTGCAGGCACGGAACCACGGCACTCCCGTCACGGCCACGTCCCCTTATGTTTAGCGCCGTAGGGCCTTAGCGCTCCCCTTTCAAACGTCATCGTTCTGTCGGGCCAAGAAGAACGTTGCTCTGTTTTTTCAGGGGTCAACCAGCTTCAAGATGTTTCTCGATAACTGGAACATCCAGACGGCTCTTTGGCTCAAAAGGTACGTTCCTTCCCGAGCTGCCCTCACCCGCGTGCGCGGGCGGCCCCTCGCGCCGTCGGGCTTCGCTGAGCCGGGTCGTGGGTTAGGGAACGGCGGGGCGGAGGGCCACGCGGCCTGGTGCGCACGGGAAATGCCGCCTCCTGCAGGGCCGGCCGGTCAGGAGGCGGCTGGCCCTGACCTCCCCTCCGCCGTGAAGGCCCTGCCAAGGCCAGGCCCCGTGTCCTCCTGCTCGCTCGCTGCAGAGCTGGCCAGACGGAACCAGGGACTGTACAGGCGCCGTGCATACGCCCTAGGCCTGTGGTCGGCAAACTCATGAGTCCACAGAGCCAGATACCAACAGGACAACGATGGACATTTCTTTTGAGAGCCAAATTTTTTAAACTTAAACTTCTTCTAATGCCACTTCTTCAACATAGACTCGCCCAGGCCGTGGTATTTTGTGGAAGAGCCACACTCAAGGGGCCAAAGAGCCGCATGTGGCTCGCGAGCCGCGGTTTGCCGACCACTGACCTAGGCTTTCCAGAGCCAGCCCAGTGTGAGCATTTCAGTGTGACGGCTCTTTCTGCGCCGGGCCCAGGGTACAGAGATGCTTCGCCAGAAGGCCCGGCCCTGCAGGGCTCTCTGTCTGTCTGTCTGTCCGTCTGTTTTTTGGTGAAGCTTCACTGTAGGATTTTTTTTTTTCCCATTGACTTTTTTAAAAAGAATATCTTTTTATTATTGATTTCAGAGAGGAAGGGAGAGGGAGAGAGAGAGAGAAACATGAATGATGAGAGAGAATCATGGATCGGGGATCGAGCCCACCACCCAGGCCTGTGCCCTGACCGGGAATCGAACCATGACCTCCTGGTTCCTAGGTCGACGCTCAGCCAATGAGCCACGCCAGCTGGGCTCCATTGATTTTAGAGAGAGTGGAAGGGAAGGGAAGAGAGACGAGAGAGAGCCACATCAATTGGTTGACTCTCCCACTCACCCCACCCGGGCCCAGGGATTGAACTTGCAACCCAGGTACATGCCCTTGGCCGGAATTGAACCCTTGACCCTTCGGTTCGCGGGCTGACGCTCTAACCACTGAGCATCCCCAACTGGGGCAGGGCTCACAGTCTGGTTAGAGACACAGCAGAGCCATCCACACCTGCTGCTCCCAGCAGCGACAGCGAGAAGGAGGGAGAGAGCAGGAACTGAGAAGGAGAGAGGGAGCAGGGCTGGGGGGAGGGGGGGCGGCCCAGAGCGGGAGGCGGGGCTCGCGCTGACCTTGATGACCAGCAGGAGGTCATCCGGTGGAGGGGGAGACAAGGCAGCTCAGGCGGAGGGACGGTCCCGGAAGATGACGTCAGGAAACGGCTCAGAAACGCCCGGGGACAGGGCCCTGCGCTGAACTTCCTCGATGAGCCGCCCTGTGACGCCGCGGCATCCGCTCCTTGGCTTGCGGACGGGCCGCGTGTCTCTCCCCCCCGGAGGTGCCCCGCGTACAGCCACCGCTTCCGCCCGCCGTGCTGTCTCCAGGGGCCGCGCAGGCCGCCAGCCCACCTGCTGCTCCTTCTGTTGGGGCTGAGCTTGCTGCCTTAGGAGCGTCTTGTTCTCTGGGCTGTTACAGAAGCTTCTAGAAGACTAAGCACCGCCCTCTCCCAGGAAGACTAGTTCTCCCGGCTCAATAGGAAGGCCTGGTGTTGTCAGGAGAAGGACAGAGCAGTGCCCGGGGCCCTCACTTCGGTCCTGGTTGCCGTTCCTCGTCACTGTATAGACCCGTGGTCAACAAACGGCGGCTCACGAGCCACTTGTGGCTCTTTGGCCCCTTGAGTGTGGCTCTTCCACAAAACACCACGGCCTGGGCGAGTCTGTTTTGAAGAAGTGGCGTCAGAAGAAGTTTAAGTTTAAAAAATGTGGCTCTCCAAAGAAATGTCAGTCGTTGTGCTGTTGCTATCTGGCTCTGTGGACTGATGAGTTTGCCGACCACTGGACCCCAGAGAGGACCTTCTGAGCTCTCCCCAGGCCAGCAGGGTGGCAGTTGCATTTCTCTCCCTAAACCTGACCCTGAACAGCCGTGAGGCCCCTGAGGTCACAGGTCATGACCTTGTGGCCTAAGGGGATGTGTGGCTGTGTCCGGCCCCCGAACCCGTCAGGGAACAAAAGAACGAGAGCTGTGGGTTGGCCGCGCTAACCTCGCTCTTGGCCGTGCCTCCCGGCCCTAGGGTGTGCTACGAACGGACCACGTGGAGCCCCACCATCCAGACCTTCGTGCTGTCCGCCATCTGGCACGGCGTGTACCCCGGCTACTACCTGACCTTCCTGACCGGGGTGCTGATGACGCTGGCCGCGCGAGCCGTAAGTGCCGGGGTCCCCCCCCCCACGCAGCCCTGGCACCGCCCAGCGGCGGGCAGGCTGGCGGCCGAGGGCTCCCGGGGGCTCCGCCCGGCACACGGGAGGCATCCCCAGGTGGGCACTGTCGCTACAGAACTTTCGAAAGGAGAGCTGGGGACGCTCAGTGAGACCAGGCGGGGGGGGGGAGGGGGCTCATGTCAGCCATGCTCCCGGGAGCTGCGGCCTGGGCGTCGGGCCGGGGCGGAGAGCGGGGTGCGGACAGGCCTGGCTTCGTGGCCGCCGTGCCCAGGCAGACACCGTTCCGGTGCTGGCACCGGGGACAGCCCGTGGGAAGAGCGGGGACGTGAGAGAAAAAAGGAAAGAATGTTTAAGTTTTCACATTTCAAACCCAAAATGTCCTAGAAGCTAAAACATGAAGACAGCGGTTATTGGAAAACTGCTTTGTTTCCCATGGGATTTTTTAATCCTCACCCAAGGATATGTGTTTGTGTTTTTTTTAAATGCATTTCTTTATTGATTTCAGAGAGGAAGGAAGAGGTAGAGAGATAAAAACATCCATGATGAGAGAGAATCATTGATTGGCTGCCTCCTGCACGCCCCCCCACTGGGGATTGAGCCCGAAATCCAGGCATGTGCCCTTGGCCAGAATCGAACCTGGAACCCTTCAGTCCACAGGCCGACGCTCTATCCACTGAGCCAAACTGGCAAGGGCTGTTTTTTTTTTGTTGTTGTTTTTTTAATTGGTTTTAGAGAGAGAGAGGAACATCCGTGTGAAAGAGAAACAGTGGTTGGCTGCCTCCTGCGTCGTGACGGGGAATCGAACCTGAAACGGTCGGGGGTGCGGGACGGCGCTCCAGCTGAGCACGCCGCCGGCCAGGCAGGCGCTGCCCCTTGGGGAAGCCCCTCCAGCTCCCATCCACAGGCCGGGCCTGTCCGAGGTGTCCTCCTCCCCGGAGAGCTCTGTCCGGCACAAATGCCGAGGGAAGGAGAGGCTGTCTCGTTTCAGTTACCATGGTGACGGTGTTAACGCGATGGAAGATGGAAAATAGATTCTACTTCATTTATATGCTGCCGTTTACCAGAGATGATTTAAAGAGCTCTAGGCAATGGGTGTTTTGTGTGTGTGTTTTAAATATATTGTTATTGATTTCAGAGGTAGAAAGAGAGAGAAACATCAATAATGAGGGAATCATTGATCGGCTGCCTCCTGCACGCCCCCTACTGAGGACTGAGCCCACAACCCGGCATGTGCCCTGACCAGGAATCGAACCATGACCTCCTGGTTCACAGGTCGATGCTCAACCCCTGAGCCACGCCGGCCGGGCTGGGCAATGTTATTTTTAACTTAAGAAAATTTTTAAGCTTCAATACAACTCCCAATCTACAGAAACGTTGCACAGAGCCCCTCCTCTCTGCTGCCCTTTGCCCCGACTCGCACATTCGCCGCGTGCTGCCGCTCCCGGTCCCCGTGTTCCTCTGCATGCGTGTTCCCGTGTTTCTCTGCATGCGTGTTCCCGTGTCTCCCGAGCCGCCCCGTTAGACCCCGCCCGCGGTGTGAGCGCGGGTGTTCCGCACCCTGACGGCTGGGGGAGGGAGGCGTGTGCTCTGGCGAGGGCGGTAAACACGAAGCCGGTCCCTCTGTTCCTGCTTCCAGATGAGGAGTAACTTCAGGCACCACTTCGTGGCCTCGCCCCCGCTGAAGCTGCTGTACGACGGCCTCACCTGGGCGGCCACCCAGCTCGCCGTGAGCTACACGGTGGTGCCCTTTGTGCTGCTCTCCGTCCAGCCGTCCTTCTCGTTCTACAGGTGAGCGCGCTCCGCAGGTGCGGCCTGGGGCGGGGGGGGGGGGGGGGGGGGGGGCTGCGCTTGTCACAGGAAGCGCCCCCTCTTAGGAGCGATGGGAAACGGCGCCATCGCCTCACGCCCTGCGGCCGCACGCACCATCGGTTCCTTTGCGGTCTGAAGCCACGCGGGCGCCGGGTACTCGATTGAGCGATTTCACCCCTCAGCCCTCAGACCAGGGTCTGATGGGAGCTCAGTCACCGGGTAGCCGCCGCCTGCAGCCTCTCCGAGGGCGAACCTGGTCTTTGCAAGGAATCATCCCTTCTCTCACGTCCTTTAGTGAAAATGACGTGAATAGTTCTGTCTCACGCACCCGTTTTTGTTTCCCTCTGTCTGCCCTGGTTCCCGGCCCCTGGTCACCTCTGTAACGCAGAAACTACTGTCTTGAATTTCATGGTTTATTTCTCTAACTCCTCCCCCTCTCCCCCCATTAGTGATATCTTTGCCATCAAAACCTTTATTCTTTCATAAATTCTTCATTATCTTGGCATTTAGAACGACAGCACAGCATCCGGGGTCAGAAATGGTTGAATTGAATGCAATGAAAACCGTTCAGGGAGACAGACATTAAGGAACTCCCGCCAAAGTTCCATCGTAACAGCCTGTTCCATATTTTTTAATGTGATGGGGCTGTTTGAAATTTCGCCTCGTTTTCTGGTTCACCATCCCTTGAACGTACAGCTGTAGGCCCCATTGGGCTTTATTTCATTTGGGGAATGAGATTTCTAATATTTTTAATCATGTGGCATTTTTTAAAATAATGTATTTTATTGATTTTTTTACAGAGAGGAAGGGAGAGGGATAGAGAGTTAGAAACATCGATGATAGAGAAACATCGATCAGCTGCCTCCTGCACACCCCCCACTGGGGATGTGCCCGCAACCAGGGTACATGCCCTTGACCGGAATCGAACCCGGGACCCTTCAGTCCGCAGGCCGACGCTCTATCCACTGAGCCACACCGGCTAGGGCCATGTGGCATTTCTTTACTTTGTGACAGTAACATCCACGTGGCTCGTCTATTACTCGCGTCATTAGAACACACGTGGCGTGATGCGGGACAGTAACCAGCGGGGGAGGCCGAGCGGCCGCCGTCTCCGCGGGCCCCGCCTTCTCTGCCTGCTGAGCATTGGGCCTCTGGGGCTGAGGTTCCTTGCGTTTTGGGTCTGTTTAGCCACGGCCTTCCGACCCCCACGAAGGAACGCAACGTGGCGACGAGGCTCACGCTTATCGTCCGCGTGGCTTTCTACGGAGCGTGGTACACACCCCGCACGCCCCGCGGGGTGTCCCTCGAGGCGGGGGCGGGCGGGTAAGAGACCAGTGCAGCCAGGAAACACAGCCTGGGGGGCAGGTGGCGCTCGGACGAAGGCGCCACTATGACGGGTGGCTGACGGCCACGTGGTTCATCATCGCTTCCCCTTCCCTTTCAGCTCCTGGTACTACAGCCTTCACATCGCCGGCGTCTTAGTCTTGCTGCTGTTCCCCGTGAAAAAGACTCAGCGCGGGAAGGAGCCCCACGAACACAGGCGGCTGTCGCGGGCCAAAAAGTTCGATGAGAATTCTTTGGGACAGAATAGTTTCCCCACAGCAAACAACGTGTGCAATCAGGGTGCAGCCAGCGCCGCCAGACACTCGTCAGGAAAGGAGTGACGGGAAACCGCGAGGGCTGTTGTGTGCGCGAACAGCAACCGACCGACCGTAGCACCTTCTCCAGGGGTTTGGGTTCGTTGGAAAAGAGAGTAAAGCCGGGGGCGGGGGTGGGGGGATCGGACCGTTGCTGGTAGGGAGTTTCCGGTGTCCTCGATTGGAAATGGGGTGAGAGTCCCCCTCCCTTGCCGTGTTCCCGGGGGCCACGCCTTAGCTAAGATATTTCCAGGATCTCGGTGGGCACGCCGGGCCTCGGCGGGGTGTCCGCGGGGTCCTCGGGGCGCCCTGTGGCTGAATGTACGCTGTGCGCCCCAGGGCAGCGGCGAGGTGGGGAGATCATGGGTCCGTGCGGACGATGGAGAGAAATTAGCTTTTCCAAATGAACGTCTTGCCTTAAACCCTCTCTTTCCTAAGATGTCATTCCTAAATGGTCTTTCTCAACTGTAACATTGTGAGAACCTCGATTTCCATACTGGATGTGCAATGAGCTGTGAAGGGACTCTGGGGAAATTTGGAACAGGGTTTGAAGATTGTGGATATTTTAAAAATGCAATAAATGTCTCGGTATTTGAAGGGTCTCCTTCGCGCATCGCCAATGACTAGAGCGCACGGTGGCTTTGCAAACAGCGCGGAGGCCGAATTACAGGAAGCTCGTTTTCCCGGAGAGTTTCGTTACCGCGCGTCCGTCAGCGAGCCCTTCAAGGAGGAATTTCTTAAGCATAATTAAAGATCAGCAATGCGATATCTTTTAAGCTTATCTTCTGACAAAAGAGAGAGGCGATGACGGAGGAAGGCAGGCATGGATGAAGACCGTACTGTGTGGCCGGGGGCGGAGCCAGGGCGGCGTCGGCGGGAGGCCCAGGGCGCGGCAGGTGCCAGGCGCTCAGAAGTGCTTGTTCCTTACCCCTCGGAGCCTCTGCGACGGGCAAACGCGTCATCGCTCCTTAGTGCGTTGGGCTCTCCAATGAACCTGACCAAGCTCGCATCCTATGGACTAGGAGAGGATTGTGGGAATGACGGTGTAGATTGCTCCGAGGGGTTGATGGAGAAACCACAGAGTGAGGCTCCGCTCTGGCCACTCCCTCCCTCCGCCATGGCAGTTTAATTCCTATTTGGGGAAGTTTTAGGGAAATGAAAACTTAATGCCCGTGGTCGGCAAACCGCGGCTCACGAGCCACAGGCGGCTCTCTGGCCCCTTGAGGGTGGCTCTTCCACAAAACACCACGGCCTGGGCGAGTCTGTGTTGAAGAAGTGGCGTTAGAAGAAGTTGAAGTTTAAAAAATTTGGCTCTCCAGAGAAATTTCAATCGTTGTCCTGTTGACATTTGGCTCTGTTGACTGATGAGTTTGCCGACCACTGCTTAGTGCCGTTGGGTCTGAGCCACCTTTTCAGAGAATCATATAAATTCTTTCCCAAACCCCTAACTTGTATTAAAATGTGGCTGTGAATGCTCCTTAATGAGTTTTCCATTCTGTAAGTGGACAGGTGTGCTCTCAGCTCCTGCGCCCCGAGTCTCTCCCCGAACCCCAGCCTTGTGATTCGAAAGGGGAGGGAGGGACAAGGTGTCAGCCCGGCTCGGGGCCTCGGCCGTGGACCCCTCACCAGGGCTGGGCGCCCTCACACGGCACCTCTGACCCAATCTCTCGTGGAATTTATTTTCTTTCTGCCTTCAATTACGTCATGAAATGCCAAGTTATCTGTGGCGAGTCTCTCCTGTTTATTTTTGTCATTAGTAACTTTGCAAACGAAGTTAAGAACCGAATAACCCTGTGGCTTCCGAGACGTAGCATTTCCCTTGAAGACGGGAAAACAACGCACGGGGACCTTGGAGGTCTGCATCAGCAGCGACGCCACCGTACCTTCTCAGAACGTCAGAAAGAGCCGAGCGTGGGTGCGCCCTGTGCTCGTTTTCCTGAGGGAACTCGTCCCACCTGAGGAGGTGAGCCCTGCCGTGGCCTCCCAGGGCCGGGCCGGGCGCGGAGTGAGCTCTCTGTTTCCCCCGCTCGCACGGAGCCGGCTGTGCGATGGGAGAGGACAGACGAGGACCAGCGTGGGAAGGACCTGCCCCCAGACCGCTCCGTGGTTTAAGGAAGGCCGCCCGGAGCCTGGTCTCTGGGAAGAAAAGGTAAACCGGCTGGGAGTCTGAAAGGCAAGTGTGGGCACGCCCTACACAGACGCCTTTTGTTCGCCTCCCGCCGTTTCCAGGCAACCCCGTGTGCTCCCGCGGCGGAGCCTCTTCTCTCCCCAGCCTGCGGGCCTGGCACGCCTGCCCCGTGAGTGTGGTCAGCGCCACCCCCGAGGAAGCCAGGGGATGGGTGGGTGTCCCATTCCTTTGGAGAGAAGCAGATCCATTTCCACCCCACCCCCCCCCCCCCCCAGGTCCACTCGTGGTTGTTCTTTGCCATGAAATGGCGTATCGGGTAGCTTTTCTCCCATGTTGGAGCCGTGTATTTATTCTATTCTTTTCCCATCCAATGGACTGGAGTTAATTTTGGAGAAATTGTAATCACAGCTATGTAATCCGGAAGAAGCACGGAAGAAATCACTCTGACTCCCCAGGTGACCTTCCTCTCCCAGGAGGAACTCCCGCCCTGCGCTCTGTACGGCGCAGTGTCCGCGGGGAGTGTGCGGGGACCCGCCCCCTCCTTCCGGAGGAGCCAGAGCCGGCGTGTCCACCGCAGCGAGTCCGCCGTGGCGTGGGAGCTTCCGCGGCGCGGGGCGGCTCCCTTAGGAATCACAGGCTCGGACTCGGCGCGCGTGCACACGATTTCTCCACCTTCCCGGTGACGTGAGACCACGCCGGCGGGGACCCCTCAGTGCAGTGTTTCCGCATTTGGTTGGTTATGACGCTTCTCAGGGGAAAACGAGCCAACGTGGTTCTCCTCTCTCTCATTTTCTGGGCCCAGTTAGGTACCGTCACCGGATGTGTCTCCGCTTTACGAGCGGCTTCTTCTCGGTGGTCAACGTGAGCATTCTCACTGGGACGTGGGGTAGTCGGGGAAACCCATTTCACTTCTAAACTGTCCCGCAGCGTAGAGGTTTATGTGGTGTCCAACCTGCGCAGCCACCCCCTGGCCGCCGCCACACCTGGGGGCGGGGGAGCGTTGTTGTTACTGATCCCCGCCACGTGTGGCTTTCACAGAAGGGTTCCCCCAGATGTGAGTTTTGACAAGAATTTGCAGTGAGAAGGATGGTTCCGGAAGCGAAGGTGGCTCCCACCGACGGCCTCGGGAGACGTGGGCCTTCCGAGGCTCTGTGTGAATGAGCCCGGGGCTCGGAGGAGTCGCCTGCTCGAGACCAGCGCGGCCCAAGCCCGGAGGCCGGCCCCCAGGTTGCGGCCAGCGTGCGTGTAAGAACGGCGGCCCGAGCAGACCCGTGGGCCACGCACAGGGCGGCTCCCTGCCAGCATCGCCTCGCGGTCTGCGCTCCGGTGACGGGGCCTCGAAGCCCGGCTCCCCGGCGGTCAGGGCAGCGGAGGAAAGCCGCTCGGCGTTCAAGCAGGACGCACGCCGTTCTCACCGAGCCGGCCCCGGCACGGAGCCCTTCCGAGGGGATGGTCTCGCCGCCAGCGCACATTCCCCTGCCGCTGCCTCTGCTGTCGGTTTGTTCCTGTTTGTGCTGTTGAAGATCGATGCTAACGCCATGGTATGCACATCACCCACTTCACTGGGCTCACCACTCCGCAGCTTCTCAAATGTCATTTCATTCAAAGGTATTGAAAACATTTAGTTTGGGTTCTACCTTATTTTAAACGACGGAGACGTTAGGGTTTTTTGCCATTAAAATAATGACAAAGTCCATGCTTTTAATTCGAGGGCTGGCTTGCACTTAGGACATACATTCTTCCTATTTACGTTGTTGAATATTCGTGAACAGCTCTGGATATGTGTACCTTGTTGCGTGTTTCTTTATTACAAACTGTTCAACACTGTTATTACAAACTGTTTGCTCGTAGGTCTGAAGAGCTACACGTTTTAACGGCGAGAAAACCGTCGCTTGTGGCAATACCGGTTTCCGAGTGGTGCCTGCTGGCGCTGTCAGCCAGGGCTTTGTCCAGGGCGCTGGGTGTAAACCAGTATGTTGCGGGGTTTCACCAGCCACGGCCCGCCCGTCTGAAGGGGAGGACGTCAGCGTTAGCATCGGGGCAGCGCCCTCAACGTCACGGCGCCATGGGGTCTTCGCCGCCCTCTGTCCCCGACGCGACTGCGCCTGACCCCGCGGCTGGCCAGCGGCACCCTGAGCCGAGGTGCTGGGGGCTCTGCGCTCTGCAGCCTCGCCTCGAAATAGGGGTTGCGTCCCCGCAGGGTCCTGATGCCGAGGGGAAGGGTTTGCATTTAATAGAAGGGATCCCACTCAGGTGGATTTGAAAGCTGGGGATGTAGGGGTGCCCCAGTGTTGGTCTCCGTCTACCTGTGGTCGCTCCCCTTAGGGGAGGGGTGTCCAGGGCGATGTCCTGTTGGCGTTGGTGGGAACGCCCCTCCCTCCGGAGGAGGCTGCCCGGGAGCGAGGCTCCGGGAGGAGGTGTGGCGGTTCCATTGTGAGGGCGGCTGCTCGGCAGTGCTGCTGCCTGCTTTAATTAAGATGCTACGGACTCTAACAGGCGTGTGACGTCACGCAGCCCCCCCGGGAAGAGCTGAGGCGCGGCCAGGCATGGGGCAGACTTCCTGACACAGAGCCGGGGGCGCGTGCTCATGCTGACGGGTCTGTCTGCCAGCTTTAGCACCGTCTTCTTTTCATACACCTCCTATGAAGCCAAGGAGCAGAGCAAGCACGCCCCGAGCCTGTGCTATAAATACCGGGGAGAGGCCCCAGACAAAACCACCGTCTGCAGCTCCCCGGTGACGCGCGGCCACCCCCCCGCGGGTTTGATCAGACGCCGCCGCTGCGGGAAGAACGGGGATATGATGAAAGGCCGAGAGCTGCCGAGTGGCGGTGGCAGGGTGACTCACGGCGCCCCGAGGCGCCCCGGGAGGTGCCGGAACGGAAAAAGCCCCGGCTGCCCTCCCCGGAGGCCCCGTGACCTGTCCTGCCGTGCTCCATCTGGGCCCACTTCTTTGAGAAGCTGATGTGCTGATGGTCCTTGTCGTCCCTCCCCGTTAAAGGACACACACGTGTACAGAGTTCCACAGGCCTTTGCAGGACGCCTCTGTCCCCGTGTTCCGTGTTTCTGGTTCTGTGTCTACGGACTTGTCAGCGACGTGCGTTCGCTCCTGACTTGGTCACGGGGAGAAAGGGACCCGGCATCCGACACGGACGTGACCCCCACGAGGCCGCTCCGCGCCAGAGGGACCGACACAGGCCATGGGAAGGAGCGTGAATGCGGTGCCGGTGGGACAGGAGAGGCCCCGGGACGCAGCGTGAGATGTGGGACTTCCTGCCTTCCCAAGCCGACTTGACCTTCGCCAGGAGTGCTTGACCTTGACCCTTGCTCCCCGGGCAGGAGGCTCCAGCGCCCGCCGCCGGGCTTGGCGGGCCGGTGGTGCCTTCCCTGCGTGACACTAGGGCGTGGTGTTCTGTGCGTTCTGTTGTTCCGACTCCAGAATATTTTTTTAAAGAAGTGTCACTTTTCAACCGCTCCGTCCGTCGCTCTCGTGGTGTGGGAAACGGAGGCGGCCGCGGGGTCGGATCCCCCGTCCCGTGGCGATTCTGTGACCACTCCTGTCCGGTCTGTGTCTTCAGAGCCGCCCCGGGGGCCTCTTGCTGGGTCTCAGCCATGTTGGCCACTTACACGTGAATGTTCTTTTTTAATGTGTGTGTCTTTGAGACGGATTAAACAGTAGTTTAAACATGTCTGTGCGTGTCTGTGCATGTGTGTGTGTGTGTGTGTGTGTGTGTGTGTGTGTGTGTGTGGTTTCAGGGGCGTTCGGTTCGGTGCGTGGAGCTGAGCACCAGGCCTGGTGTGAGAGGCGGGGGTCCTTCGACTGCAGCTTCCTCACCGTGAGGATCGTATCCGAAGGAGCCACTGACCCTCCAACTGCTTACAAACTGTTTAAAGAGCCCTGGCCGGCTTGGCTCAGTGGATAGAGCGTCAGCCTGCCGACTCAAGGGTCCCAGGTTCGATTCCGGCCAAGGGCACATGCCCAGGTTGCAGGCTCGGTCCCCAGTGGGCTCAATCCCCAGTGGGGATCGTGCAGGAGGCAGCCAATCAATGATTCTCTCTCATCATTGATGTTTCTATCTTCTCCTTCTCCCTTCCTCTCTGAAATCAATAAAGAAATATATTTAAAAAAAAAAAAAAACTATTTAAAGACACTTACCACACTGCCAGCACGTTGGAAGACAGCGCAAACCTCCTTAAATCAGTTGATAGGCCCTCGTAGTCCCCCTTGAAAAGGATGTTCAGCTGGAGAGGATGCTGCCTGGGACCACAGAGAAGAGAAGGGGCTGGCTGTCCGGTCCGATGGCCCTCCCCCGGCGCTGGGCCCGCCCCCCGCGCTGACCAGCGTGGGGTTCGCCTTTGAGAACAGAGTGCCGGGCGTCCCACGGGCGTTCTGTGCCGTCAGACAAACCGAGGGGGCTTCGGCGTGAGCGGCAGGCGCGGTCGGGAACAGCTGTGCATTATGGTGACTGTTGCACAGGGTGCTCCGTGTAACACGTGCCCAGGCAGGTGCGGTCCGGGGCGGGTGTCGCACATACAGGTAAGTCCGGCCTGCGTGATTTCTCCCTGGGAGGCTCAGCCTAGGAGGCAGATTTAATGGCCCGTTGGGAGAGTCGGGGCTGTGCCACGGTGGGGCCGCGGCCAGAGGAGTGCGGCCGGCGCCCAGAGCCGCGCCCGCACCGCCCTCACGGGTGCCGACTGGAACGAGGCTGCGAGGGGAACCGGGCTCCGCGGGACGGAGGGTCCTGGAGGCCAGCGGGTGGCCCGCCTCCTGTGCCACACGGTGAACACTGTAACGTATTTCCTCGTGTTTTTCTTTCCGTTACTCATTCCACAGGGGCTTAGTGAGTGCCTACCCTGTGCTGGGGAACGAAAGGCTAAGTCCCCCCCTCCCCCCCCAGCCCCGCCTTCAAGGAGCTCTTAAGAGAGAGTGCCGGGCCATGCCGTGGGCGCTGCATTGGAAGCAGGCACGGGGACTTCGCGTGGAGCAGCGGCCGGGACCCGGCAAGGCGTGGACTCCGCGCAGGAGTTGGCTTGGGCCTGGGAGGAAGTGTGTGGGCTGAGAACGACATCGAGGGGTGCTAATTAGAGGAGGAGAGGAAAGCATGCCAAGGACGGTCTAGCTCTCTACACAGAACAAAAATAACAGCTTATGCAAGCTTAGGTCCATGCGCCAACTATCTATTTAAAACCAACCTATCTCCCCCTGATCAGGAAGAAATTTAGTTTAGCCAATTAAAAAAAAATGGGAGAGGGAGAGAGAGAGAGAAACATCAACGATGAGAGAGAATCATGGATCGGCTGCCTCCTGCACGCCCCCTACTGGGGAGTGAGCCCGCAACAGGGGCCTGTGCCTGACCGGGAATCGAACCTTGACCTCCTGGTTCCTCAGTCAACGCTCAACCCCTCAGTCACACCGGCCGGGCTGAGTTTAGCCAATGTTTAAAAAATAAGGCGGAACTGTTCCCAGCATGTTGTTCGTACAGAGCGATGTAATGTGACGGCCACGCACGCCCACCGCTCAGACCGAAGGTGCGTTTGCTCTGCCGTGTCAGGTGCACAATTTGCCCTTTTTTTTTTCCCCTAAAAAGAACGTTGCACTCAAGGCCCCCCCCCCCGCCCCCCCCGCCCCCCGGAAGCAATGGCTGCCAGTCTTACCTGCTTTGGGTCAGCTTTCCTTGGGTGGCTTTTGCTCCGTGGAACTCACTCTGCGGTTTGGAAGTAAATTAGTGTCCTCTTTCCTACGGCTTCTCTAGGCGGTGGCAGCAAGCGGGGCTCTGCGGCTTCAAACTTGCCGCTGGAGCCGGGGGCAGCTCAGGTTTCTAATGTCAGAGGAACATCGCATTTCTCTTCACTCACGGAATCTTTTCTGTTCTGGGATGCTGTGTCTTCTCCGTTTCCGGTTGGCTTTGTTGTGCGTTTGCGTCTTCTGTTGTGGCCCGTCCGTCCAAGGGGCCGTTAGCTTTGCCGGCGCCAGGGCAGCGCCGTCCCACTGTGCCCGGAGGCGGCGGCGGGGGCCGGGGGCGGCGGGGGGGGGGGGGAGATGGGGGGGTGCTGGTTCCCATCCCCTTTGCAGGGTGAGCCTGAGCACAGCCTTAAAGAGGCCCCAGGCCAGAGCGTAGGCGCCGGCTGTGTAAAGCCATCGCAGGGAAGTCAGCTGCCCGACACCCAGTGCCACGGCCCTCCCGTGGCCCGGGCACCCTTCCCTCAGCAAGCTGGCCTCCTGTTTGTCACTGCACACTTTAATGCCTGAGTCATTCGCCGAGAAGAGTGTTAGATGTGCATGGCCTCAGGGCTCAGACTCTCCCATCAAAAAAAAGAAAGAAAATCAATAAAGAAACTTAAGCAAACAACAAAAACAAAACAAAGAAACAAACAAAACGCCAACTCATTGGCACTGAAATATAAATGTAACCAGTATCCAACCCGGTTCTCTGATATTTGAACATGATTTCCCAGTCATTAAACAATGTCCTACAGAGAAAGAAAAGAAAGAAAGAAAGAAAGAAAGAAAGAAAGAAAGAAAGAAAGAAAGAAAGAAAGAAAGAGAAAGAAAGAAGAAAGAAAGAGCCCGGCCAGTGTTTCTCAATGGTTGAGCTTTGACCTATGAACTGAGAGGTCAGGGTTCAATTCCCTGTCAGGGCACAGGCCCAGGTTGTGGGCTTGATCCCCAGTGGTGGGCGTGCAGGAGACAGCCGATCCAGGATTCTCTCTCATCACTGATGTTTCTCTCCCTTCCTCTCTGACATCCATTAAAAAAATAAAGATGAACAAGTAAGGGAAACCCACCAGCACCCCCCTCAGCATGGACAGTGGGGCCTGTGAAACAGCAGCCAGCACAGTCCCTCTGCTGCCCTGCCCATCCCCCACCCCTGGGGCCTCCTGCAGGAGCTGCCTGCGGGGGGCTGGCCGGGCTCCCTCCCCGGACCTGGGCAGCCTCTGGCTGTGCCCCCCCTCTCCTGCGGAGGGTCTTTCCTCGGCATCTGGGAAACTGTCCTCGCCCGCCTCTGCCTTCCTGCTGGGCCCGCGTTTTCCCGAATGTCATCTTCTTCCAGGGGTGCAGGAAGGCCATCGGCAGATCGTTAGTTAGAATGTTCTTAACGTTCACCAAGAATGACAGCAAAGCCCTGGCCGGTTTGGCTCAGTGGATAGAGCATCAGCCTGTGGACTGAAGGGTCCCAGGTTCGATTCCCATAAGGGCACATGCCTGGGTTGCGGGCTCGATCCCCAGTAGGGGTCGTGCAGGAGGCAGCCAATCCATGATTCTCTCTCATCATGGATGTTTCTACCTCTTTCTCCTTCTCCCTTCCTCTCCAAAATCAATAAAGAAATATATTTTAAAAAAAAGAATGACAGCACAGCAGACCCCGGACTGAGGAGGGTGCAGCCAGCAGAGGGAAGCCGGACTGAGGAGGGTGCAGCCCGCAGAGGGAAGCCGGACTGAGGAGGGTGCAGCCCGCAGAGGGAAGCCGGACTGAGGAGGGTGCAGCCCGCAGAGGGAAGCCGGACTGAGGAGGGTGCAGCCCGCAGAGGGAAGCCGCCCGTGACCAGCGCCTGACTTTCGAGTCACTTGCTCGGGAGACGCTGACTCAGAAGGGAGAACTAGGGGGTTTTGCACCCGCGACCCCGTGCTCCCGACATGTGATTCCCGGAGGACTGGCCCGCGAGCACGCGTGTTCTGAGCACACAGCGGCGTGGCTCCTTGGCAACACCGAAGGCGTCTCCCTCCCGGCGGCCTGGCGTGACTGCCGCTGAGCGTGTGGCCAACTAACCCCTGACGTCCTTTTCCTATAAACTGGTGTGAAGTCCGTATAACGCTCTCTCCCAGCCCTCTCTGCTGCTCTCTCCCCCCCGGGCCCCACTTGAACCCAGGGCTTCCCCTTTTCCTCCCCTGGTGCCTCTCCGTCTGTTCTCTGTGCTGCCGTGTACGCCTCTCCTTCCGCTGCCATCCCGGGACAAGGAGGCGTCCCTCTACGTGTGTTCATGTAGAAGCAACACGCCGATCACACGGGGCAGGGACATACATCATCAACTAAAGCATCCTGGGGTCCCCCTTCAATAAGGACTTTGGTTAATAAAATTTTTAAAATATATTTTTATTGATTTCAGAGAGGAGGGGAGAGGGAGAGAGAGAGAAACATCCATGAGGAGAGAGAATCATCGACCTGCTGGCTGCCTATTGCACATCCTGCACCGGGGATCGAGCCCACAACCTGGGCACGTGCCCTGACCGGGAATCGAACCATGACTTCCTGGTTCACAGGTCGACGCTCAGCCCCTGGGCCACACCGACCAGGCTGGTTAATACAATTTTTGTTTCAAGTCCCTGTTTAAGAAGCCAGGGGACTCTGAGTGGTGAGATTAAGAGAAACATCTCTTCTTCAAACATTTCTGAATTCCCCAGGTACTTTGCATGTATACTTTATAATGAACACGTTTGCCTTTTACAATCAGAGGAAAAACATTTTTAAGGCAAAATAGTGTTCAAATCATCCTAAGGTTTCTACGGGAAATTTACAGGCAATGACATGGAACCCAGATAAAAAGACTGGCCTGCTGACATCACACCCCCCCACCCCCCCCACCCCCGCCGGCCCCGTGCTGGCGCTGTTGGAAGAGGTGACTGGGCGATTAAAATGGCCGTCTTGATGGTGGTGTGGTGAGGACTGGGAGGATAACTCATAGTTTTCCTTCCACACACCACCACGCGGCAAGCAGAAGAGCCACACTCGCGAGGTGACATCGGTGGTTCTGCTGAAGCGAGACACCCTTAGGCTGCGTTTGCCAGGAAAACGTAGGCGAGCTGCCCAAACCACAGACAGACGGACGCAGGTGGAGGGAGACGTATCTGAGACCGAACCAGGAGAAGGCATTTACATCATCGCAGGATAGGAGCCCGAGCGTCCGAAAGTACGGAAGGAACAGACAGCTTTTGGCGTGAGTTAGGAACTCTTTATTATCAAAACAGATACAACTTACTAAACGTAACCTTTTAAAAAATACATATTTTTATTGATTTCAGGGAGGAAAGGAGAGGGGGAGAGAGAGAAACATCAATGATGAGAGAGAATCATTGACTGGCAGGTGTTGTGCCAGGTGAGGGAACAGCACTGGGGAAAAGAAGGGAGAGGAGCACAGCCCTGCAGATGGGGCAAGTCAGAGGTCCCCTCTGCAGAGATGGGGTGGGAGCTGCGGAGCGGGGAGTGAGGGAGCGGGGAGCCGGTGGGCCCTCAGGAGCAGGGGTGGGGCTCCCACCTGCGCTCCAGGAAGGCAGAGACCTCACTTCTGGATTCCAAGGAAGGGGCTGGAGCTGGCCTGCCTTTGCGATATTTTTCGAAGTTACCTTTGCGGGTGAGGGCTCTGCATCAGCTGTGAGGGTGATGCTGAGTTATAAGCTAACCACAGCGCCCGGCCAGGGTGGCTCAGTGGTTGAGTGCCCACCTGTGAACCAGGAGGTCCTTGTTGGACTCCCCAGGGCGGGGCCTCTCTCATCATTGATGTTTCTATCTCTGTCCCTCTCCCTTCCTCTCTGAAATCAATTAAAAATATTTTTTAAAATAGTAAATTAACCATAGCGAGAAGACAGGCATTGACAGTGCAGAGCATATGGCCCCGGCACTTGTCAAAAACACAGCTGTTCCGAGGCTAGTGGAAGGGAGGGAGGGCGGCGGGGCCAGGACACACCCAGGCCCCGCGACTGCCTCACGCATGCGCGCTGCCTCCTCGACCTCGGACTCGGCCCGCCCCCGGGGGCGTGGCCACCCGCAGCCCCGCCCTCCCGCGGTCACGTGACCTGTCAGTTCGCGGAGGCGGAGGAAAATGGCCGCCGGGCGTGTGGAGGGCGCCGCGCTCTCTCCGTCTCCCGTCTGCTGACCGCGCCGCGGCGGGGCTGCCTTCCCCCGGAGCTGCTCGGCCGGGCGGCGAGACGGTCAGTGAGGCGGGCGGGCGGGCGGGCGGCGGGGAGGGCGCGGCCGGGAGCCCGGGGTCGGGGCCCGCGGGAACGCGCGGCTGCAGCGCCGGCAGGTCTGGGACTCGGGGCCGACGGGCGCCTCGGGGCGGGGCGGGGGGAGCCGGTGACTTCCCGGGTGCGGAGCGGGGCCTGGCGGGCCTCTGCGCGCCCCCAGGTTCGTGGGGCTGCAGCGGGGGGCCGGTGTGGGTGCGGGGCGGAGGGGCGGGGAGAGGAGGCCGGAGGGGAGCCGGGCCGGGCCGGGCTGTGAGGAGCCGCCTGCCAGCGCCTCCGGGCCGTCGGTTCCGACGCGGGCGCGGCTTGTTTCTGGGGACGGGGTCTGCGTTCCTGCCGGCGGCCGCTGTCACCCCGGCACCCGAACCGCCGAACCGCCGCCGAGCCTCCCGGGCGCCCTGCAGCCCTCCCCGCGGCCGCCAGGGGCGCTGGCTCCGGCTGCTGCCCGCCCGGCCCCGCGATCCCCGCGATCCCCGCGATCCCCGCGCCGCCGGCCGCCGGGTGTGGCCCCGGCCTCGCCCCTCGGCCCCGGCGGGTCCGGGCCCCTTTGTCCGAGCTCCCGCTCCACGTTGGGGTCGGACGCCTGGGTCTGTGTCTAAAGCGCCGCCGCCGGGCGCCCGGGGCTGAGCAGCGCTGCGGCCCGGTGTGGTCTTTGTTCTCCCCGGTCATCCGCGCCGGGCATTTGGTCTAAAACAAAGACAGGAGTCCCTTCTCTTACCGAACGGACGTCCCGGTGGGAGAGACCAGGGGCCGGCAGGGAACATGTAGATGACCCGGTTAGGAAAGTGCTGGAAGGGAATAAAAAGGGCCTTGTGAAGGGGACCCGGTGACAGTAATCCGGGGAGAGGGTGGAAGTGGGAATTCCGGTGTTCCGGGCAGTAGCTGACGGTGGCCCCGTTTGCACATGTGTTAGGCACAGTTTCAGTCCCCTTTCGTCATGTAACTGTGCGTTATTTAAAGACGGTGAACGCTGGACGCGGCGGCCAAGACTCTAGCCCCAGGTGACAAAACGTCAAGTGGTGAAGTCAGAGTGAGCCGGAGGCGGTGGGGCCTGGGCCTGGGCCTGTGCTTGTGCTGCCGAGGAGAAGGCCTTTGGAAGAGAGGACGTTGACGGGTAAGGTCGGCCAGGGCCCCTGTTTCTGTCTGTTCCGACGTGGTTTCCAAGTGGCTTGTGTCCCACATGGTGTCGGAGCGACCTCCTCTGATGCTGGTGTTCCGGGAGGTCATGTTCACCAGGGCAGGCCCGTCCCCGCCGCGGGCCGCTTTTCCTCGTCCTCAGCCCCTGTTGGTAGGCATCGTGCCGGGGTCAGGTGGCTCCTACCTCGGGAAGCTGTCGTTGAGGGGAGGTGTGGACGTGGGTGGGGAGGTGGAGGGTTGGGTGGTGTGAGCTTAGGTGTACGCGGCGTGGAGGCGTCCCTGCGGAGTGCAGAGTGAGCGGGCCACGCAGGCTCCGGAGAAGGTGGGGTGGAGCGGCCTCGGGGGGCCTGCTGTCCAGGCTGTACTGGGGGTGGGCTTTCAAGGAGGCGGCAGTAAGCAAAGGCCTGGACAGGAAAGTGCGGGGCAGCGCGGAGCGCGGGAGATGGGTGTGGCTGGGGCTGGATGTGTGGCTGAGGGGGGAAGCGGGTTTGGGTGGAGGGGAGAGGGATGGGGTCGGGAGAGGGGGAGATGAGGTGGAGGGAGGGTGAGACGGGCCAGATTGGGAAGGAGCTGCGTGCCCTCCCGCCGTCATCGAGACCCGAGTTCAGGAGCCCTCACCGCTCTGCGCAGAGCGAAGCCTGCCCTGGAACCATGGCGTCGCGTCTTTACGGCGGCTTTGAAAGGCCTTCAGGGGTTCGGTTCCGTGAGTAACTTGTGAGGAGTACAGCCATCGTCTCTGCTCCCAGCAGGAGTAACGGGGCTAGCGGAAGGGTTTTGATTCCTCCGGCTTCAGTGTGGCAGCTGGGTTGGAGGGAAGGGCAGGAGGGAGGGCACGCGGTGGGGACTGTCATGCTGACCCAGGGGACAGATGTTGCAGGACAGGTGCCTCGACCACAACAGTCTCCGCTTTGCTGGAAGCAGTGCCCACACCGTGTAGCCTGTGACTGTGTGACCATGACTGTGACTCTGACCGTGGCCGTGGCTGTGACCGTGACAGTGTGACCGTGACTGTGACTGTGTGACTGTGTGACTCTGACTGTGACCGTGACTGTGACCGTGACTGTGTGACCGTGACTGTGACTGTGTGACCCATGACTGTGACTATGACTGTGACCGTGGCTGTGACCGTGACCGTGACTGTGTGACTGTGACTATGGCCGTGGCTGTGACTGTGACCGTGGCTGTGACCGTGACTGTGACTATGGCCGTGGCTGTGACTATGGCTGTGGCTGTGACTATGGCCGTGGCTGTGACTATGGCCGTGGCTGTGACTGTGTGACTGTGACTGTGACAGTGGCTGTGACCGTGGCTGTGACCATGACTGTGACCGTGACCATGACTGTGTGACTGTGACTGTGTGACTGTGACTGTGACCAGGGCTGTGACCATGACTGTGACTGTGACTGTGACTGTGACTGTGACCAGGCTGTGACCATGACCGTGACTGTGACGGATTGGTTGCGGCTGTCACCTGACCCCACCTGAGTAGCCAGAGCCCTTTCTGGACGTTTGGAGTTGGGAACAAATCCACACCCCTCTGGTTTTAGAAAACGGTGGACTCGGGGCTGGGTAGCTGTTGGCAGCCACATTCCCGTTTGTGTAGACGCTGGTCGGGAGTGAAAGGGGGTTCAGCCAATAGAGAACGAGAATTCTGCGGGCCTGTGCGGTCCAGCGGCGCCCGCCTTCCCACGGCGTGGTGAGGGGAAGTAAGCCGGTTCCTGCCCGTTTCGTTTTGCTTCAGCCAGTGAAGCTCGCGTCTCGCACGGTCAGGAGTGTTAGTTACGTGTAGATGGAAGCCCAACGCTGAGGCACTGAGGTTGGTTGGCTGATGGCGGACACAGGAGGCAAAGCGGAGAGAAATGGCACCTGCTGGGCCCGGAGAGGAGGTGCTGCGGGGAGTGGGTGTGAGCGCGGTGTGCAGAGCGAGGAGTAAACCTGCCACGGCCGCGGAGGGGAGCAGCCGGGCCGAGGAGGGGCCACTTGGAGCGTCAGCCTGGCAGGCTGGGGGGGGGGGGGGGCGGGAGGGCTGGTAAAAGGGAGAGGGAGGGAGAGCCAGGCCCTGATGCCTGACTGAGGCGGTAGACGTGATCCGTAAGAAGTGGGAGTAAATGGAGGTGTTGGATGTTGGTGATGACTGTTAACAGTCTCTTACTGGATTCCAATTATAAAGGTACCACAATCTAGAAGATTAGGAATTAAAGGTTCTAAAGAAAATAAAAATTACATTGATGTCATTTCTGTATTTAAAAATGTAATTTTTTAAAATGAAAATTTATATAGTTGAGATGCTGTATAGATAGTTTTCTTAGTTATTTTTTTCTCCCAGTTAATATAGCACAAGCATTTTTCTGTCAGGACATATTTTGGAACCATTTTGATGACTGTATTTTTTCCACTGTGTGGATGTATCGTAATTTATGGAATCCCCATCTCTAAGTTTTTTTGTACTCATGACTAAAATTGTGATGTATTTAAAATCTTTCTCCATGTTTCTTGTGTTTCTAGAATTGATTCTTAGAGTAAAGTTACTGGATCAAATAACATAACCTTTTTTGATGATTATTTAAAAGTAAGGTATCATTCAGGTATAATTTACATAGACTATAATTCACTTTTTAGTGTTAAGCTTTGAATTTTGGCAAAGCCATATAATTGTGTGGTTACCACCACAGTGAGGATATACGACAATCTACTCCCCAGATTCCCTTAGACCCCATTGTAGTCATCGCCTCCCCACTGTAAGCCGACAGCTCGGATCCGGTTTTGTCTGTCTCGTGTTCCCTTTCTGGAATGCCATAGAAACGGAATCATGCAGTGCAGTAGTTCCTGTCTTCTGGCCCCAGAGAGAGGCTTCCATCCCACACGCACCCCACATTCACCCCATCCCGAGGCCCCCCAAAGTCTCAGCGCATTGCAGGCTCAACTCAGCGTCCAAAGCCTCTTCTTCAGCTTCTAAGTTCTAATTCCCATCCTCTGCCTCAGGTGGGAGTGAGGCTCTGGGTGTGTAGTCTGTCCTGTGGGCATGACTGCTGTCCCCCTGGGAGCCTGTGACCCTCGGGGAAAGCGTGAAAGCGTGTGCTGTAAGGCGCAGTGCAGGCCGGCTGCCGGCGCAGACACCTGTCCGGAGCGGGACAGTTGTCCCCAGTCCCAAACAGGTTTGTTCTCTTAGCAGAGCAAACGTTTTCATTTTGGTGAGCTCTGATTTCTCAGTTTTTTTTTGTTTTTTTTTTAAACAGGCTTTTAGTGTTATATCGAATCCAAAATAGCCTGTTTTCTTCTGGAAGTTTTGTGCTTTTGGTGTGACACTTCGGTCCACTTTGTGTTAGTATGTGTCTTTGGTGTAAGGTATGAATGAGCTGAGGTTTGTTTATTTGCATTTGAATGTCCAGTTGAATAAAACAAAGTTCCTACACTTTGGGACTTCTATTCTAGTTGCAGTCGATGGGCAGTAAGCGCACACGTGTGTTTGTGATGGTGGTCAGTGCCATGGAGAACGTCGAGTCGGGCGGGGCGGGGGCTGGGACCGCTGTGCAGTAAGTGTGAGGGGTTACTGTTTTACGGGACATGGGCAGCCGCTCCTGGGGAGGGGACTGAAGGCGGGGGGGGGGGGGGCGGCCGTGTGGATCTGGTCAGTGCAGAGGCCCCGAGGGGCGCAGTGCTGTCCGCTCACGGGGTGAAATGGGCGAGGGGGTGGGAGGAGATGAGGTCGGAAGTGGAACTCCAGGCCACTTAGGCCGAAGTAAACGGGCAAGGCCACCTTGTTGCTTTGAGGGGCCGCTGGAGGGCTGGGAGCAAGGAGGGGTGTCGTCTGACTCCGTGCTGCTCAAGGTGGTTCTTCAGCGGCGGCTCCGGCTCCGCAGCAGCGTGGCGGGGAGCTGGCTGCCGAGCTGCTTACAGACCAGGCCTCGCCCAGGCCCGTGCTGTCTCTGGGGACGCAGGCGCTGCTTCTCGCGGTCTGCGGCGCTTCTGCCGCAGCCCTGGGGCCTGGGGAGGGGCCTGGGGAAGGCGAAGCGGAGTGGGATGTGGGCGCAGCCATGGCCGCTGGGACCAGGCGGTTGGGAGGGTGGTGAGGAGCCATCAGGTCTGAAGTCTGCTCGGGAGGACAGGAGGGAGTCCTCGAGAGGCTGAGGGAGACCTAGGCAGGCTTTGGCCGGAGAGGAAGGAGCTGGAGCTGCTGGCTGAGGCGGGAAGACAGCAGGGGAGCCGGGGAGCACTTCCCTTCGCTGGGAAGATGGGTGGGTCCGGAGTTGGGAGTGGGGTGAGTTGGATTGAGGGGAGTGCGAGCCTTGGGAAGCCAGGAGCGGGCACTTCACCAGCTGAGCGGCCGCTTTGGATCTGCACCAGCTGATCACCAGTTCTGTGTGTTTTCTGTCCGCTTCCACAGGTACTGGGATAGAGACAGCCGCAGCTTTCTGCCAACATGTCGGTCCTGATATCGCAGAGTGTGATCAATTACGTGGAAGAGGAGAACATCCCTGCCCTGAAAGCCCTTCTGGAGAAATGCAAAGACGTGGACGAGAGAAACGAGGTGAGACCGCGGCCGCTCCCCCGCTCCTGAGGGTGGTAATGCCCCCTGGTCAAGGCGAGTTAGTAAGAGAGACGCGGTTCCTCCCTCGGTGATACTGACTTAAAATAATGACCATTTCTGGTAGTTAACGTACTTCCACTCCCATATTTTTGGAATGCATTTGAACTTATATAAATTATTGTGTATTGAATTTAGATTTATAATTGCCTTTTTTGCAGATGGAATAATCAATAATCAGGAAGTTTGATTACTAAAATCTAAAGTGCTTCTAGGACGCTTCAGAGAGCTTCTATAAATAGATTAGACAAACAAAATTAGGATTCTTTGAAATGTTTTCTTTAATGGAGCACCAATTACCTTTCTGAGTTGTCCAGGCCATACGCCTTGGGATTTTAAAGACCCTGTATCTTTAAGAGAGAGTTAAATACTCATGTGTTCTGTTTAATAAGACAGGGAAGTATACATTTACCATTTCATTAATTTATAGTAGATATTTCTAGTCAACAGTAGACTGGGGAATATAAATAAAATGTTGATCTTCCTCGTCATGAACAGCTGCAACATTTTATGGGCTAATAGACTTTTTGTATGAATTTTTAATGGCAAAGTATGTACTTGTTTTATAAAACATAATAATAAAAATAATTTTGTTTCTTAAAACTATTTTCCGTGTAGCATAATATTTTTTGCCATTGGATAAGATCAAAGTTATTTTAGTTTTCACATATACATGTATGTGTGTATGTGTGAGCCTTTCTCCCTTTAGTCCTGATACTACATCTACATATGTTATTAGAACCACGTTGTGTATCATAATGTAACTGTATTGTTAGAGAGAGTTTGGTTACCATTGATGTCCTAAGGTTTTTGTTACATTGTGGCAATTACTTTCAGAGGCTAGTAGTAACCATATTTATAGATTCTGAATGAAATTGCAGGACTGATAACAGGTTAGTCATGCTGTGGTAAAGAAAAATTTTGTTCTCTCTTTGACTTTCACATTATTAGTAAGTTGAAAACTTAAGACTTTCAAGGTGTTTCTGAATTAAAGAAACCCTGTACACAGTGCTGGCGTCTCGCTGTGAAAAGGAGAGCGTGGGGCTCACGCATCTCGGTCAAGCACAGCGCCTCGACCAGTGTGTGTGTCCTTTCTGTCCCCAGTGCGGCCAGACCCCGCTGATGATAGCTGCCGAGCAGGGCAGCCTGGAGATCGTGAAGGAGCTGATCAAGAACGGAGCCAACTGCAACCTGGAGGACCTGGTAGCTACCGAGCGCATGCACACACGGGCTTCTCTCTCTTTCCTTAGCGTGGCTGTTTGTTGGATGCAATGATTCCACACTGATAGGTGACCAGCTACACTATCAGTTACATATCAACTTGGCCTAATTGCTAAGTTAATTTTTTAAAAAGGGAGAGAAATTTTTACTTTGAATGCAAGTTCTCAGCTCTTCATGTTGTCATATGTAGATGGCACTGTGAATAGGGAGCACACACACATGAACTCAAATGCCTGCCTAGAAAATACCCATGTCTGAGTCATATTACCAATTACTCCTCCTAGCGCTAGCTGCTGTTATAAATGCCATTACGTGATTCTAGCCAGGAGATGCAGTGCCTTCTGATCCCACTTCTGGGGCGGGGGGGTCACTGCCCCAGAGGCTCTCCTTTCTCTTGCTGTTTCCCAGGAATTATTTTTTAGGGTTACGTACCTACATCTGTTTTTTATTTTATTTTATATTTTTATTGATTTCAGAGAGGAAGGGAGAGGGAGAGATAGAAACATCAATGATGAGAGAGAATCATTGGTCGGCTGCCTCCTGCAAACCCCCTACTGGGGATCGAGCCTACAACCTGGACATGTGCCCTTGACCAGAATTGAACCCAGGACCCTTCAGTCCGCAGGCTGATGCTCTATCCACTGAGCCAAACTGGCTAGGGTTACATCTGTGTGTTTTTTTTTAATTGATTATTTTCAGTTGATGATTTTTATTGAATGGTCATTTGAATTAAGTTACACTCGTGAATAGAAGTTAGGATAGGATACTTGTAGCCTTGTAGCCTTTCCTTAAAAAATGAAGGAGAACAGTGATTTCTTTATCGCATCGCTTCTAAACTCATCATGGGATCGCTTTAGTTTGCCCACCTGCGAGCGTGATCTTAAGTCTCTTCACGGTCTTTAATTTCCTTTAGAGCGATGGTTGGTAGCCACAGGATTAGCTCTGAGGTTTTGCTAAGCATTTCCTCTCCTTTTTAGAAAGCCTGGGGTGTGATTAGATGTCTGGGGAAAAGACTGACCAAGCAGTTGTGGAACCACTTCTGCACATTGTAGTGATACAGGCAGACAGACACCCCCCCGCTGGTGCGTCAGGGCCACGTTAGAGTCGAGTGGTAAATGGCATTCCGGCATGATCCTTTGCTGTGCACATTCAGATCTCTTCAAGCTTCTTTTTCCTCGTTTTGAATGTTGTTTTTGGTTTTGAAATGGTAAATGTGTGTCTTGTGTTCAAGGATAACTGGACAGCGCTTATATCGGCCTCCAAAGAAGGGCACCTGCACATCGTGGACGAGCTGCTGAAGTGTGGCGCGAACCTGGAGCACCGCGACATGGTAGGGCACGCTGCCCCACGTCGCCATCAGCGGGGACCCGTTGTCAGTGACAGACCCGTGGGAGAGCGCGGGCGAGGTGGCACAATGGTGTTTTGAGGGTGTCATTGAAGGGACCCTCAGAATGTTTAAACCAGGCGTCCTCAAACTACGGCCCACGGGCCACATGCGGGTGTTTTTGCCGTTTTGTTTTTCTACTTCAAAATAAGATATGTGCAGTGTGCATAGGAATTTGTTCATAGTTTTTTTTAAACTATAGTCTGGCCCTCCAACGGTCTGAGGGACAGTGAACTGGCCCCCTGTTTAAAAAGTTTGAGAACCCCTGGTTTAAACCCAGGTGGTATAATATCTACCTCTTTTAGAGTATCCTTAGCATCTCCAGTTTATTTTAGAGTTTAAAATTCTGAAATATTGTTAAAAATACTCACTACCGTTTAGTATGTCAGTGTTTTAGAACTTACGAGAGAATTTTTCCTTTAAGAGGAATTTTAAGAGGGACATAGTACAGTTTTAAAAATATTTTCAGTTGTTTAGTCATAATTTTCAGAATAACACTTATAAACTTATTTTTAAAGTGTAATTGTGTTCAGACATGCCATCTATACATTACAAGCTTAACAAGATGTGATTCTTAATTATTTTAGCTCTTATTTGATCTTGGCATCTGCTTAAAGCATAAAGGTTAAGAAAGGGGTCATTTTGGGCTTCTTTCTGCAAAATTTTTAGTCTTTTGGGAAGTTCACTTTAACAATGAAGGAGCGAAGGGAGCTGATCTGCCCTGATATAGGAAACGTGTTGCTTTGCCGATGATGCTTTGGTGCAGATGGTCCGAGCTTTTAAGAATCTGCAGCATCCCACCTCGCACTCCCTGCTGTGTTGCTCCTGGTTCTGGAGCAATCCTGTGGGCGAGGGTTACTGTGGTCAGTGCACGTGGCTCGGGAATGAGCCTGAGGCGTGCCCTGGGCCCAGGCGCCCTCAGCGATGAGCAGTCAGGCTGAGTTTTGAACCCATGTCTGCAAGGGAGTCAGATAGTGTAAGGATACATCATGAATGTGCAGAGTTTGGTAAGATTGTAACAGATGATTTCCTAAGCCCTTCAGGTTCTCCATACTTCTCATTCCCCCCAAGTAATGATCACCACACCTGTTAACGTGTAAAGGGTCTCTGTGTAAACACCACAAATCGGGGAACAGGACTGTGTCTCCCTTAGTATCGGGATGGCCTGGGTGGGTGGCAGCAGCCGCCGGGCTGTGAGGGGAGGCGTGGTCCTGGGACTTGGGTAGGAGAGGAGCTCCCTGCGGGTGGGCCCCTCCAGCGTCTGATGTCAGGAAGTCCATGAGGGCTCTTTGCTGAGGACCTTCAGTGGCTGCCCACCCACAGCTCCTGCTGAAGGCGGTCGGTTCCAGTCTTTTCACTTTGCAAACTTGGACATAGTTTTCTCAAGATAAAATTTTTATCTCATAGAGTCTTGCATAGGGTGACATTATATAAATTAAAGTGGGGCATGGCATTAAAACAATTGTGGGCAGGCATTTTACAGATTAAATATTGGCGTATGTAAGACTTGACTGAATCCCAGCTCTATAATTACTGGCCTTTTTGTGCTTGGAGACCACCCAAAATTTTGTCCCCTCCCCCCTCTTTTCAGGGAGGATGGACGGCTCTGATGTGGGCGTGTTACAAAGGCCGGACTGACGTGGTCGAGTTGCTGCTTTCGCATGGAGCCAACCCCAGCGTCACCGGTCTGGTAAGCATGTGCACAGCCCTCTGCAGGGTCGGGGGCGAGTGCCGGAGGGAAGACGGAAGCTGAGTGCACTGTAGGCTTCAGAGCGACAGAGTGATCCGGGTCTTCTTAAATATAAGCACACACAGTGGGACTCGAGCACATGAGAATTTCATTCTCAAGCTCAGCTTGTGTCTCAATTTGTATCAAAACTGAGAGCTTCCATGTTAATTACAACCATCTGACGTGTGGAAGGAGTTCCGAAATCCTGGAGTCCTCTTGCCTGTGTTCTGTGGGCCAGTATCTCAATCTAAATTTTTTTTTAAAAAAGAGACATTTTTCTGTGTCTTACAGATGGCGATATATTCGTTAGTACTTTGTGTGTGACTTGATCGCAGATTGCAGATTAAGAAACTGTTTTATTGATGGTATATCAAATAATGTACACTTAACTCTCTCACAGTTTTGTCCCCTATACCTCAATAAAGTTGAAACAAAGAACTTTTATTCAAGTTAGTGGACGGATCATGTAAGAAAAGTTTCACATGCCTGCTGCCCGTCTTGCCTGTTGGCCAGATAATCCATTAAATGTGCTGACACTAAGAATAAATGCGTTCAGGCTATATATTTATTTAAGGCGGAGTGCATCTTAGCGGCCAATTATGTTAGAGGGCTGTGTGTTTTTAAAGTGGAGAATGGTCTGTAACTTGATTTTAAAAATATTACTTCATATTATCCATTTATTATTTACTTTTCTTAGCAAACGTATGCTGTGATATCTGCCTAAAGGTTTTTCTTTCCCCTCTCCCTGCCTTTCTCCCTCCCCCCCTTCTGTCTACCACCTGCCCGCCTGCCTGTGTGCCAGCAGTACAGCGTCTACCCTATCATCTGGGCAGCCGGCAGAGGTCACGCAGACATAGTGCAGCTGCTGCTGCAGAATGGCGCCAAGGTCAACTGCTCCGACAAGGTAGGTCAGCAGCCCTCAGGCTCCGCCCACGTGGTGTCACTCAGTGTGTGTGAGTTACAGGTTTCACACCATCTCACGAGGCTGCTGGGACGTGGGAGATCACTGAGTACGCTTCTAGATGAAACAAGGGAAATAGGGTCCATAGACCCGCAAAGCGGTTAGGTTACTGGGGAGAGGGGCCAGGCTTTGGGGAAAAGGGGGGAGACTTACTGAGGCGGTCCAAGTACCACATGTCAGGAACCCTCCGCAGTGAGAGAGTTCCCTGCTGAGTGGGGTGAGGGGCCGGGCTGACGTGGAGGGCGGGGAGGTGGGTTTGGAGCAGATGGTCTGGTATAGGCCACCCTGGAGGAAGAGGAGAGCTCGGAGGAGGAGCACTCAGTTACAGCACCTCTGCAGATGTCGAAGACTTGTCATTTGCAAACTTAGGAAGGCATCTTAGCCAGAAAAAAACATTATCCGCAAAGGAGGAGCTGAAAGAATTTAATTCTGGGCGAACAGAGATGTGAGAGTGAACTGGGGAAGTTCCTCCAGTATTCCTTCTTCCGTCCCTAAGGGTGCTCCACAGGGTGGCCTGGACCACTGCCCTCCCTCTGCAGGCTCCTCCCACCGCGGGGCAGGAGCTGCCGCCAGAGGCCTGCCCCCAGGGAGAGGCGGGCTGCAGCTTGTGCTGTGGTTCCTGGGGTGTCCGACGTGACCAAGAGTGGTGCCGCCCGCTCAGTGACCTCCGGCCACATAGCTGCCTAGACTGAAACCAGCTAAAATAAGATAAAATGAAATAGTCACACTTGCCCCAGCTCAGGCCTCAGGAGCGTAGGGGACAGGCGGCTGCTGAGGGCTGTGCAGAAAGATGGGCGTTTCCACAGCACAACACCCGGGACTCAGTCGTCAGGCTCAGGCGGCCTGCGGGCTCCTGGAGCTGAAGGTCCCTGTGGCCGCGCTCTGGCCGCCGCGCTCCCCCAGGCAGAGCATGGCTGGTTCCCGCACGGGTTCTGTCCGATGCCGTCTGCATCGAATTCCAGCCAGAGGGGCTATGAGTGCCGCTCCGAGGCCGCAGCTTACCTTCTGGGGCAGAGCTGATGGGGGTGTGGGTAAGAGCCGGACTGAGCCAGGCTGTGGGTTCAGGGGCCCACTCCACCTCCTAATTAATGGCTCTGTGACTTGGAGCCATCACTGCGTCTCGGCCTCATTTGCTTATCTGGGAAATGCGATATTGCCACTTGCACTTGCTCGCGTGACCGGAGCCCACGGGCTTACACGTGAGGTCGGGAGAACCGTGTCTGGCACTTGCTGGTTACGGTTTTCACCTGTAGGCACACTGTTGCACTTTCAATTGTGCTTCACAAGATGTGGACGCAGTGGAGGCTTGTGGGAAATCAGAGTGTATGACTTTGTGATGGGAAATTCGGTCACTGATTATAAAAGATGAAGTTGGTTAAAAGATACTTCACGCAGCAGTTAATCACCTAGCCTGGATAAATAGAAGGGGGAATATGATTTAGCTACAATTAAAATTACGATGGTGTACACAGTAATCTAAGAATCCTCCAAGTCTGATGTTTACCCGCACCCTGCGCACATGTCGGTGACGATGGGAATGTCTGCTGCTCCCACAGTACGGAACCACCCCTCTGGTCTGGGCCGCGCGCAAGGGCCACCTGGACTGTGTGAAGCACCTCCTGGCCATGGGAGCCGACGTGGACCAAGAAGGCGCTGTGCGTACCTTCCTGTTCGCCGCTGCTAACAGACGTGTTTGCCGTTTTCAGAGTATTTTCCTCTTAGCACCTGCAGAAACTGCCCACAGTTCTCACATGACACTTAGAGAACGAGCGTTCTTTCTGTTACGCTGATAAGTGTGTCACATTACAGATGTTATGTGAGTTTTGCTCTTAAGGATCTGTTGCTAATGCCCATAAAATTTGTGCTGGGTGATGTGCTGTTATAAGCTAGATGTGCAGTTTTTTAAATAACCTCTAAAATAAGAGTCTTTGAAAATGGGGTTTCTAGATCACTGTAAAAAAGAATATACTTTTAATGAAATAGTCTGTAGTTGTTAAGTTGTTTTCAGTTTCCCCCCGTAGATTTTGTTATAAACACATCTTCGTTTGAAGTCTGAAAGGCCTTACTTTGGATGATTTAGTTTAGAATGTGTTTCATTTTGGATCATCTTACCAGCTGTATTATCTCCATTACCGGTGGGAGAGGTTTGTTTATGGTGGACGAGCCCACGGTCGGATCACCACTGAACGCACTGACTGTCATGGGATCCCGTGGACTCGGGAGGAGGAGTGCATTTTCAGAAGTAGAAAGCAGGCCTCCTGGCACTTGGTTATTTATGTTGACACTTTATTGTCAGAAATAGCTGTTAAGGCCACCTTCTTGAAAACATGGGTTGTGTTATTGTGGCATGAATCACATTTTCTGGAAGATACTCATTTCTCGGGCTGGTTTCTGCTTAGAATTCAATGACTGCACTCATCGTGGCTGTGAAAGGAGGCTACACACACTCAGTGAAGGAGATCCTGAAGAGGAACCCCAATGTGAACCTGACCGACAAGGACGGGAACACGGCGCTGATGATCGCGTCCAAGGAGGGCCACACGGACATCGTGCAGGACCTGCTCGACGCCGGCACCTACGTGAACATCCCCGACAGGGTAGGTGCCGCTGGCCTCAGTGACGCTGAGGGAGGCGGCTTCACTCTCACCCCCTTCCGAGCTCCTTCCCGCTCCAGGGCCTGGTTCGCAGGTGTGGCTGTTCGTTCCTCCAAGTCCTCCCTTCAGAGAGAGGCCTCTGTGCCGAGTTTTCAGGAAAAGCGGTTGTGTTGTACGTACTGACCTAACTTCAGAGCGTGTTCGTCTGCTGCCTCATTCCCCTGTGGTCTTGTCTGTGCAGAGTGGGGACACCGTGCTGATTGGCGCCGTCAGAGGCGGCCACGTGGAAATCGTCCGCGCGCTGCTCCAGAAGTACGCGGACATCGACATTCGAGGGCAGGTGCGTGCGGCTGCGGGTGGTGGGCTCGGACTGTGTCTGATGGGCTGATCGCAATGCCACCTGCCCGCTGTAAGCCCCGGGATGCCTGATAATGCCTCTCCCGTTGGCTGCCGTTACTATGGAGTTTCTGATGATGCCAAGTTAGGTTTAGATAGCGTGAAGGAAAACAAGTTCCTAGTTCTAAATACGCCCCTGTTACTGATGGAGAAGTATATTCCGTCCTGAAGTGAGGAGCTGAGAACCCTGAGACAGGGTCCCGTGAACGGGGTGCGGTTTATTTATTTCCTTTAGTGTTCCCCTGTTTTGTCTTCCTCACCCGTTCCCACTGCTGTGTCTTCCTTCTCCTTCCCCAGTCTGCCCCCCTCTCCTGGGCCCCGGGGAGTGCCTGCGGGCTTTGCTACGGCAGCCTTAGCTCCAAGGTGATTAAGTTTAGGTAAAACCACCCCTAAATTTGTGGGTTTATCCAATATTTCAAGAGCTTTAGCTCATTTTGTTGTTGGACACTCTGGTTTCTGCTCCGTTTTTTCTTGTATTCAGCTTGTATCCAAATCCATTTTTGAATCAAACTGGTAAATCTCTAGTTCCACTTCTAGGTCCATGTTGATCTATTTTTGGGTTTTGAACTAGATCGGGTTTTAAAGGATGTGATCAAGATTGGCCTGTGTGTGTGTGTGTGTGGGGGGGAGATTAAGAAAGCTAAACATGGGGAAACACTCACCTTTGGCTTGTGGAGTGCATTCTCATGCATTCCCTTTGAGAAGACTCGACAGAGGGGACGCCACGGGCCCCTTGTCCACGCGTGGAGCTCAGGTCCCGGAGACTTGGAGCCCGGCGTGTGGTCCTGAAGCCTGGTCACGGCACAGAGATGCACAGGACCTGCCGACCATGTGAGCCTGCTCCTTCCACGTGAACTTTCCCGGGCCCCTTTCACAACACGCTCTCACCACCAGTCTGGGGCGTGGTGCGGGTCACTGCCTCCGCCACGCCGCTGGGGGTGAGCCCTCCCATGGCTGTCTGGCAGGAAGGTTCCTGAGGGCCTCATGTGTGCAATAGCATGTTAAAGCGTGTGTCTCGCATGCAGCGATCAATGATTTTTTATTGATAGGACAATAAAACTGCTCTGTACTGGGCTGTGGAGAAAGGAAACGCGACCATGGTGAGAGACATCTTGCAGTGCAATCCCGACACGGAAATATGCACAAAGGTAGGCCGGCCCTCCGCCCTCCGCCAGCCTGGTGTCCGTCCTGCGTGCGTGACGCTGGAATTACGCTGACTTTACCAGTAATTCTCACGTGGCATTGAGGAGCACTGTGTATCCTGTCGGGCTGCGTATTCACAGGAAGACGTAGTGGTCATGTCTTACGTGAGTTAAATACGTTCAGAAAATGCAGTATCAGCTGTTGACCAGCCGTGGACAGGCCGTTCCCCCGGAATTGGCTCCTGCCCCCTTGTGTGGGGTGCAGACACATTTCCTTACGAGGACCCTGCGAGCGGGTATGGCTCCCAAGGCAGGCACTGCGGTCTGTCTACTCACACCCGGTGAGAACGCAGCACGGAGAGCCCCAGCCGCTGCGCTTGGCCTGTGTGGTAGTTCCCCTCGGAAGGTGCATTGGGACTTTCTGAGTGAAATGGTGAGAATTCCTAATGAATGACACAGACGTACGGAGTCCCCCATTAGACACGCCATTTCCTCTCCAGGGACGGGACAGGCCCCTTTCCAAGGCTGTGATGCCGGCCTCAGTGCCAGGGCGGAAGGACCCTGATCTCCTTTCTCCTCTTTGGTACATCCTCATTGATCTCAGGGAGGGGGGGTCCCTGATCTCCTTTCTCCTCTCTGGTACATCCTCATTGATCTCAGGGAGGGGGGGTCCCTGATCTCCTTTCTCCTCTTTGGTACATCCTCATTGATCTCAGGGAGGGGGGGTCCCTGATCTCCTTTCTCCTCTCTGGTACATCCTCATTGATCTCAGGGAGGGAGGTCCCTGATCTCCTTTCTCCTCCTCTTTGGTACATCCTCATTGATCTCAGGGAGGGGGGGTCCCTGATCTCCTTTCTCCTCTCTGGTACATCCTCATTGATCTCAGGGAGGGAGGGGAAGGCGGCGCAGGTGGCGCAGGTGGCGGCGCTGCCCGAGCTCGCGGTGGAGCCGGGGTGGCGGCTGCAGTGTGGGCAGCCGTGGGCCACCGCACACCCGGCTGAGTGAGAGCGAGTTCCCTGATACAGAAGACTGGCTGTGAAAGGCAAAGCACGTGTTGGTTTTTACGGCTGTTTTCTTGAGAATGTTCAATGCAGACTGCTCCCGGAGTCCGATGATGAGCTCTTACAGACGTGGTGATGTGACCCCCAAACACATAGGAGGGAAGCTGTCGAGGTGACACCCTTCCTCTGTGTCCACAGGACGGCGAGACGCCGCTGATAAAGGCGACCAAGATGCGGAACATTGAGGTGGTGGAGCTGCTGCTGGACAAGGGGGCGAAGGTGTCTGCCGTGGACAGGGTGAGCGCGGCGGGCTGGGGCGGCGGCTGGCCGGTGCCGCGCTGGGCTCCGGGGGCCGGTTGGGAAGAGATCGCCTGCTGGGGACACCTGGGGGGCGGGGGAGGGGGTAATCCCAGGCCAGACAGCTTCCTGGTGGGTCCCATGCTGCTGGACCAGGAGGCCATGTTGGGGGGAGAGCTGTTGCTGATGCACAGCCGGGTAGACTCCAAGGGGGCCGGAGAGGAAGTATCGGAGAAGACGGCCTGGCGTCCCCTGTGGGAGGGGTTCCCCTGCACCTCTCCGTGCTCCCCTACTCATGGTAGACGGGCAGCAGCAGGGGGGTTGTGGGGAGACAGGCGGGAGCAGGGTGAAGCAGGTGGACACTAGCTGAGGAAGACGGCTGGCATCTGGGGACATAGATGCTGGGTGAAGGATGGTTACTTGCCTGGGCGGGAGTGGTCCCTGGGGGAGTGGGGGGGGGGGCAGGAGGAGCTGCTGCTTTTCCCTGTGACCCGGGCGGAGGAGGAGGGCCTTTATGGGAGGCTGCGGGAGAAGTCAGCCCTGCGGGAGGCCAGGAAAGGAAGGAGAGGCAGACCGTGCCGGGGCAGGAGCGGGAAGTTCCGCGGCTGGGTCTGGGGAGGACACAGGCAGCGCTTTGCAGGGGTTTTGCGGAAGGTGAGGGTTGTTCCTCTGGGCGCCCCCTCCCCCGCGCCTCCGCAGAAAGGAGACACCCCCCTGCACATCGCCATCCGCGGGAGGAGCCGGAAGCTGGCAGAGCTGCTCCTGAGGAACCCCAAGGACGGCCGGCTGCTCTACCGGCCCAACAAGGCGGGCGAGACGCCCTACAACATCGACTGCAGCCACCAGAAGAGCATCCTGACGCAGATCTTCGGGGCCAGTGAGTGCCGGGTTGGTCCTGGTGCAGCTTTTGACAACGAGGTTCCCGGGAAAACGCAGATACCGGCAGCAGGGGCAGCGGCCCCGAGCTGGAGAGGGTCAGGTTGGGGACGGTGCTACTTTGCCGGGACAAATGCTCCTCCTGGCGAAGCGCTTCTGCACGGCAGTGCCGCTCTCTCCCGCGCGTGCAGGCTGCTCAGGCAGCGTGAGACCTGAGCGTCTCGCCTGCTTTTCTGAAAACCTCCCCGCCGGCATTCTCAGGCGCTCCTCGTGCTGCTGATCTAACGCAGTTCTCCCAGGGTGGCGCCGGCACCGGCACTGCCCTCTGTGGCTTGTGCTGCGCCCACCCGGCCTGCCCGCGCCACCCCACGTGCCAGCCGTCACCTCCTCAGTGACGCTTTACCTGCTCCACCTGGACAGGTACTGGTTTCGCCTCATTTAAATACTTGAGCATTTGTGTTTATACCTTTTTATTATTGTTGTTAATCCTCACTCGAGGCTACTCTATTGATTTTTAGAGAGAGTGGAGGGAGGGGGAGAGACAGAGAGAGAGAAACATCGATGGTGAGAGAGACACCCATGCCCTGACCAGGGCTGGGGATCGAGCCCGCAACCCGGGCATGTGCCCTGACCAGGAGTCAAACCATGACCTCCTGGTTCATAAGTTGATGCTCAACCACTGAGCCACACCGGCCAGACTCTTCTAGTATTTTTATGGTTTTACTTTTTACATTTATTTTTTTTATGTTTCAGAAATGTATTTTTGTTATACAAGGTATGAGATATATGAAGTTACAATTCTATTTTTTTAAGTGGATGTCTAACTTGTTACCAAATCATTCTGTTTTTTAATGACAGAGCAGTTTAATATACATATATAACTTATATGTAATTACATATGCTGTTACATATCATTACATATAAATGTATATACACACCGTATATAAACATAAATGTTTAATTTGTGTGTGTGTGTGTGTATATATATATATATATATATATATATATATATATACGCACACACACACACACACACAAACACACCTTTCCTTGGTGTGTAAATGCAAAACACAAGAAATAAAGTGAAATAGATTTTCCTTGTGCTTAAAAGTTACCATGCTGGATTTAGTATAATTCCTTAAACAGTTATAGAACAACTGTATGCTGGATGCTAGCAAAAGAGAGAATAAGATATGTTGTTTCTGTCCTTAAGGTCCTTTTTGGAAAGTAAACAGTACATTTTATTTAATTAATTAATTTATTTTTTTATTTTTTAAAATATATTTTGTTGATTTTTTACAGAGAGGAATGGAGAGGGATAGAGTTAGAATCATTGATCAGCTGCCTCTTGCACACCCCCCACTGGGGATGTGCCTGCAACCTAGGTACATGCCCTTGACCGGAATCGAACCCGGGACCCTTCAGTCTGCAGGCCGATGCTCTATCCACTGAGCCAAACCGGCCAGGGCAACAGGACATTTTATTGCATGACAAGCTCAACATCAGCAATGCTATGAGAACATGGTGTCCAGGCTACTATACATGACAGGTGTAAAACAGTTTACCATTGTACAGAGGGTCTGAAATGTACAGAAAATTGTTCAGAGGAAATTTGACATAAGAGTGTTCATTTTTTAAAATCTTTATTGTTCAGATTATTATAGATGTTCCTCTTTTTTCCTCCCATAACTCCCCTCCACTCGGTTCCCACCCCACCACCCCAGGCCCTCGCCCCCCCACTGTCCTCGTCCATAGGTGTAAGCTCTTTGTCTAATCTCTTCCCGCACCCCCACACCCCAAAAATTGTCATTTTGCTCCCTTTCCATGCCCTTGATTCTATTACATTCACCAGTTTGTTCTGTTCATCATATTTTTTATTCATTTGCTTTTTAGATTCACTTGTTGATAGACATGTATTTGTTGTCACTTTGTTGTTCATAATATTTTATCTTTACCTTTTTCTTCTTCTTCCTCTTACAGTTTATCCTTCAACATTTCATATAATACTGGTTTGGCAGTGATGAACTCCTTTAGCTTTTTCTTGTCTGTGAAGTTCTTTACCTGACTTTCAATTCTGAATGATAGCTTTGCTGGGTAGAGTAATCTTGGTTGTAGGTTCTTGCTATTCATCACTTTGAATATTTCTTGCCACTCCCTTCTGGGCTGCATAGTTTCTGTTGAGAAATCAGTTGACAATCGTATGGGTACTCCCTTGTAGGTAACTAACTGCTTTTCTCTTGCTGCTTTTAAGATTTTCTCTTTGTCTTTTGCCCTTGCCATTTTAATTATGATGTGTCTTGGTGTGGTCCTCTTTGGATTCCTCTTATTTGGGGTTCTCTGTGCTTCCTGGACTTGCAAGTCTATTTCTTTCACCAGGTGGGGGAAGTTTTCTGTCATTATTTCTTCTAATAGGTTTTCAATATCTTGCTCTCTCTCTTCTTCTGGCACCCCCATAATTCTGATGTTGGTACACTTGAAGTTGTCCCAGAGGCTCCTTACACTGTCTTCATATTTTTGGATTTTTTCTTTCCTTTTTGCTCTTCCGGTTGGGTATTTTTTGCTTCCTCATACTTCAAATCTTTGACTTGATTCTTGGGATCCTCTGGTCTACTGTTGAATCTCTGTATATTATTCTTTATTTCAGTCAGTGTACGCTTAATTTCTGACTGGTCCTTTTCCATTTTTTTTGCATTCTCACTAAGATCCTTGAAGGTCTCACTAAGTTCCTTGAAGGTTTCTAGAAGATTCTTGAGTAACCTTATAACTGTGGTTTTGAGCTCTATATCCAGTATTTTGCTTTTATCCATTTCTTTCATTTATGACATGTTTTTTTGCCTCTGCATTTTGGCTGCTTCCCTGGGTTTGTTTCTATGTATTGGGTAGCTGCTAAGTCTCCTTGAGTTGATAGAGTGGCCTTATGTGGTAGGTGAGTGTCCTATAGGGCCCAGTGGCTCATCCTCCCCAGTCACCTGAGGTGGACACTCTTGGTGCATCCCTTTGTGGGCTGAGTGCAAAGTCTTGTTGTAGTTGAGCCTTGATTGCTGTTGGTATCACTGGGAGGTATTGACCTCCAGGCCAATTGGCTGTGAAGTCCAGCGGTGTCTACAATGGAAGAGCTGCTGTGCAGGAGACACCCTTATGGGGCAGGACTTGCTTCAGTGGGGCTTTGGTGCTCGCTGAGTCTGCCCTTTGAGTGTGTCACTTATAGATGTGAAGAGTTGTAATCCGGTGTGGTCTCACAGTGACCACTGGGTACACTGGCTCTTGGATCTCCAAGGAGGTGCAAAGTCAGCCACTGCCTGGGGCCACCCAGCAGGAGCTACAGAGACATCTGCAGATTCCTCCTTTTTGTACGGGTTTTGAAGTGCCCAGACAAGGCCCAGCTGTGTAGCAAGGCAGGCTGCTGCTGCCGGATTGATTGTTTTGGGGCTCCCTGACCCAGCTGCCGCCTGTTTGACAGATTTTAGGCTGAGAAAGGACAGGCCATTCATATGCAAAAGCCGCTGCGCACAGCTTGGGTGGGGTTGTAAATTGGGTGGGGCGAGGTCTCAGGGAATCACCAGGGCGGAGCAAATAGCAATGACTGCCAGTCAACCCTGCACCAGAGAGGTCCCAGTGCAGGAACAATGATCGCTGCGAGCACCTCCGTCTGAAAAAAATCTGCCCTCCCATTCCTGTCCCGATGCTAGACAGTCCAGTTTCTCACAGTATGTATCTGGGTCCAACGAGTCTCGCCCGGAACTGGAGTTCAGAGCAAGCAGGAGCTTGTATCTCCCTCCCGATTAAAAAAGCACACCGGGGTGCTAGCCCGTTCCGTGCCTCTGCACCTCCTACCAGTCTCAATGCACTTTCTTCTTTACTTCTCTAGTTGTAGAACTTCCACTCAGCCAGCTTTCCTGCGGTTCTGGATGATAGTTGTTCTGTCTTTTAGTTGTAATTTTGATGTGGTTGTGAGAGGCAGCAAGTACAGGTGTTTACCTATGCCGCCATCTTGGTTCCCAAATGATTCTTTTCCCACTGATTTGAAAAGTGTTTATGTTAGTATCCTGGGTGAGTTCTATGATGTTTTAATTACTGTAACTTTATGGACAACTGCTTTTCGTAGTCTTTAAAATTGTTTCTTAGCTACTTTCACATGTCCTTGCTTTTCAATTTTTAAAATATTCTCATGGATTTTGATTGGAATTGCCTTAAAGTGATGGATTAATCTAGGGAGAGTTGATGTCTGTCGGTCCTGGAGCCGTCGAGTGCTGCTTTTCTCCGAGTACCGGTGGTGGTCTTCGGTAGGGCGGTGCCGCTTTCCGTGTGTAGCTATCACACACATTACATTTGTTCCCGGATGCACCCTGCTCCGCACTCAGCATCTCAGATTGGAATGCACCTGGCATTGGTGGGTAGGAAGCATTGCGCCACAATTGGGAGCATTTTTTCTTTCTTGGTTTACAGGATCATGATGCGTCCTACACTCAGTAGGCGTCTTGAGGTCTATAAAATGTGGTATTAATTTAAGAGCATCGGAACCTGTTTTTACACAGGTCTAACCATTTAAAATAGGCTTTTTCTAATTAAATAAATAATAGATACGAATTGATGTTTCCTTCTAATGTCTCTCTCACGTGAGGCCCTGTGTGTTTATAATTGCAGGACACTTGTCTCCCACGGAAACGGACGGCGACATGCTGGGCTACGACCTGTACAGCAGCGCCCTGGCGGACATCCTCAGCGAGCCGACCATGCAGCCGCCCATCTGCGTGGGGCTGTACGCGCAGTGGGGCAGCGGCAAGTCCTTCCTCCTCAGGAAGCTGGAGGGTCAGTGCGTGCTCGCCAAGTCTGTACACAGCGAGGCTTTCGCTGGGGGTTTCCGTTTTGCGAAGAAAAGAAAAATAGAGTTTTATGTGTGGGTACATGTGCAGTTTGGTAGAAAGAATGAGTTATTTAGGCTCATTTGGGCTCAACACACCTTTAAGAACTGTGATCCTCAAATGTGGTTGGCAGGAGAGGGGTGAGGAGGAGTTTCAGAGAGGAGTGAATGGAGGTGTTTCTAGTGAAGACACACAGCAAAGTATGAGTGGTTTTCCGTTTACGTACGGAAACAACACCTTGTTGCTTGAATAATACAAACCACAAAAAACAAACACAACAACACCGTGGCCGAGGAAGTGCCTGGCGGATTTGTGCGTCTTCCATAGAAAGCAGGAGAGGGGACCGGGCGGGTGCCTGGGAATGGGATTCTTATGTTGATCCAAAGAGAACGTCGGTTAAGTGGCTAAGTAGCAACATTTTATCTAGGGACTTAGTAAGTGCCCAATAAATGTTTATATTCAAACTAGAGGCCCGGTGCACAAAATTCGTGCATGGGTGGGATCCCTAGGCCTGGCCGGCGATCAGGGCCAATCAGGTTCCCCGCCTCCCTCCTTCCTCCTCCACCCACGTCCGCCACCACCCACTCCTGGTGGTTCCC
The DNA here is from genome assembly GCF_951640355.1 of Cnephaeus nilssonii. Taxonomy (NCBI): domain Eukaryota; kingdom Metazoa; phylum Chordata; class Mammalia; order Chiroptera; family Vespertilionidae; genus Cnephaeus; species Cnephaeus nilssonii. Next base: position 1,636,041 of record NC_137086.1, on the reverse strand, counting down.
TGTCCCAGCCTGAGGCCCAGCCCTGATTGGTCGATTGGGGCCTGCTGGCCGGGGGGAGGGACTGGGAGGTTGGCTGCCGGCCCTGAGGAAGGAGCCGGTCATTGGTCCCCTTGGAAAAGGGGATGTGTCTGCTGCCACCCACCCCCGGTTCCCCATCCCAGCCTGGGGGCCCGGCTGTGGGGAAGGACCGGAAGGTTGACCTGCAGGCCCTATCGGTGATCAGGGCCTGCAGGCTGGGGGCATCTCCTGTGTTGAGCATCTGCCCCCTGGTGGTCAGTGCGCGTCATAGCGACCGGTCGTCCAGTCGTTCCGTCACAGCGGTCGCTCAGGCTTTTATAGACGTAGATGTGAAGTTAGGAGTTGGTTCCTAAAGCAGGAATCAAGCTTTCTGCTCACTCTCTCCCAGATGAAATGAAGACCTTCGCGGGGCAGCAGATCGAGCCTCTCTTCCAGTTCTCGTGGCTGGTTGTGTTCCTGACGCTGCTGCTCTGCGGGGGCCTGGGCCTGCTGTTCGCCTTCACGGTCGACCTAACCCTCGGAGTAGCCGTGTCGCTGAGCTGCCTGGCTCTCCTGTACATATTCTTCAGTAAGTCTTCGCTGCTGACGTTTTCACAGATGTGGAGAATGGCAAGACTCACTGATGTACCTAAAACATCGTCTGTACCTATCCCTTACAACCTTTCAGTGATTTTCATAAATGACGTAGAAAATGCATCTTTTTGCCATTTTGTAAGTTGGCTAGAGGGACATTGCCCACAGCCTGGCAGGGGGTGCTTTGGAAACCAGAGCTCTGCTTGTCGGCAGTGAAGCAGAACTCGAGTTTCCTGCACGTCCCCATGCGTGTGCTCATTAGCGCTTCGTGGTTAGCCTTGTTTAGAAAATACGTCTCCATAGTAGCACTGGCATGTTCTTGAGCATTTTCATCATGGTTGTAATTTTTTATTTTACATAAAAGCAAAGAAAAAAAAGTAAAATCCATGCCCTTGGGGTGTCTTCAGATGTAAGAAGGGAAACAGTGACAAACCCCATGTTACTTGCTTTGGGGTCTGAACAAGGCCCTGCTTCTGTGCAAGGCATTGTCTTGCTCACGTCATGTTTCAGCCTGTTAACGTTTGCTCGTGCCTCCCGTGTGTGGGGAGGCTCCGTGGAGGAGCCGGGGAGGTGGCAGGAAGTGGCAGGACCATGAAGAGCTGCGTGGACCTGCCGTCGGACTTGCTGTCTGACAGCTGGGAGAGGGGCTGCTGACATGGTGGTTTGGGGGGGAGAGGGGCTGCTGACGTGGTGGTTTGGGGGGGAGAGGGCTGCTGACGTGGTGGTTTGGGGGGGAGAGGGGCTGCTGACCGTGGTGGTTGGGTCATTACTTTAACCCTGTGTTTCAGCCGTCATTTACTTCGGTGGCCGGAGGGAAGGCGAGAGCTGGAACTGGGCCTGGGCGCTCAGCACCCGGCTGGCCAGGCACATTGGGTACCTGGAGCTGCTGCTCAAGCTGATGTTCGTGAACCCGCCCGAGCTGCCGGAGCAGACCACGAAGGCTCTGCCTGTGAGGTGAGGCGGTCCCTGCGACACTGACGGATACGACGAGGCGCTGTCCAGGTTGTAATGCGCCGTTTCTCAGGGCACGCTTCCGAAACGTGGGTCCCTTGAACTTTTTACACGAGAAGTAAAACCAACCACCTGCCCCGGTCAAGGACACGGGGAACACGCCATGTCCATCTCCTCAGTGCACACCCGAGGGTCAGAGCACCTGCCCGTGAGGAAACCTGTTGAACTTTGATTTGCCAGATTTCATTTGTGTGCCCCCTTCTCCCGTGATGCCTGCCGTCCGTGGGACACGGGGCTGGGCCGGGCCTCCTGTGCTGGCCGTGACCTGGGGGCTCGCTGTGCTCCGCTGCTCCGTCCGCACCGTGGGCACGTGCTTCCCTGCCTGTCTGCCTTGTTAGTAATGTCACGTGGGAAGCGTCTGGGGAGACAGTGCAGGAGGGTGAGGACAGGTGTGAGGGCACAGGTGTGAGGGGGCACAGGTGTGAGGGGGCACAGGTGCGAGGGGGCACAGGTGTGAGAGGGCACAGGTGTGAGGGGGCACAGGTGTGAGAGGGCACAGGTGTGAGGGGGCACAGGTGTGAGAGGGCACAGGTGTGAGAGGGCACAGGTGGGAGAGGGCACAGGTGCAAGAGGGCACAGGTGTGAGGGGGCACAGGTGCGAGAGGGCACAGGTGTGAGGGGGCACAGGTGTGAGGGCACAGGTGCGAGGAGGCACAGGTGTGAGAGGGCACAGGTGCAAGAGGGCACAGGTGGGAGGGGGTGCAGGTGTGAGAGGGCACAGGTGTGAGGGGGCACAGGTGTGAGGGCACAGGTGCGAGGAGGCACAGGTGTGAGAGGGCACAGGTGCAAGAGGGCACAGGTGGGAGGGGGTGCAGGTGTGAGAGGGCACAGGCACGGGGCGGGGCTGCGGGGAAGCAATGGAAACAGCTGAAGCAGGAGGAAGTCAATGGAAATGAGCAAGAGAATTCAGTATGCACTGAAGGGAGGAGTCAGTGATTGTGAGATAACATATGTGCAGTTGTAGGTGCACACAAATAGGCCAAACCACATCCACTATCGTGGCTGTAATATAAGAGAAAGGAAGACATAAGCCACAGGTAAGCGGTTAGGTATCAAGAAAAAGATGTAAAATAAGTCGAAAAGGAAACTTAGAGAGGAGAATAAAGTAATTGGGGGAAATACTTTTACAGGAAAGGAAACATTTTAAACTGACAAGATGGTGTTATTTTAAAAGTTAGATCACGTCACACAGCCTCAGCGGAGAGCAGTGTGTGGTGCGGTGCGGTGGGACCCAGACTGCGTGGCAGCGGGCTTGTCTGCTGACAGAGGAGAGTTCATTCGGGGGAGGGGCAGGGGGGATAGCGCAGACAGACTGTTCACCCAGGGAATTAAAATGTAAGCAATTCCCTTTTCTCAAAGAGCAACTCGAATAGAATATGTTATGACTTGTTTTTAAATCTCTGGTCGAGGTTTAAGCTATAAATGAGACGTTCTAAAGCCTGAGTTTTAAATGGCATTAAATTCTCAATGACCAGGACGTTTCCTCTGGCTCTGATCTCTCGGTTGGTGCTTAGGAACCTTCCCGAAGTGCCGCTCTGCATCCTGATGTGGTGCCGCCTTCTCGTCGCCCGGGAGGCCTGCCGCGCGCGGGGCGGCCCTTGCTGGGCTCTCGCGGCCTGTCCTCTGCCTTCCGTCAGAACTGCTGCTTGTGACTTGGCTGCGCTTGGCTTTTTCAGTTGTCTTCCACAGAAAAGCGTGAGATGCTAGAAGTGGAAGATCCCAAATTTCAGGTTCTTTCCCTCCTCAGAATGTATAGACAGCCTCCTGAGAGAGACGTGAAGACAGTTCAGGGCGCTGACACAGGCCACGTGCGCGCAGGGGCCTCGTGGAGACCTGAGGCCCGTTTTCCTTCCCGCGCAGGTTCCTGTTCACGGATTACAACCGCCTGTCCAGCGTCGGCGGGGAGACGTCGATGGCGGAGATGATCGCCACCCTCTCGGACGCTTGCGAGAGGGAGTTCGGCTTCTTGGCCACCAGGCTCTTCCGAGTGTTCAAGACGGAGGACGCGCAGGGTAGGCCTGCTCCCTGCCCCTGGTGCTGCTTGGTGTGAGGCCCGGACGCGAGGAGCGGGAAGCCGACATCAGGCCCGTCACGGTGCCCTGTGCCGAGCAGGATGTGTGGGTCTTGGCGTGAAGGCCATCAGACCGTCGCTGTCTTGCAGGTAAGAGGAAGTGGAAGAAGACGTGCTGCCTCCCGTCCTTCGTCATCTTCCTGTTCGTGCTGGGCTGCGTGGTGGCGGGAGTCACGCTCCTGGCCATCTTCCGAGTGGACCCGAAGCACCTGACGGTGAACGCCGTCCTCATCGCCATCGCGGCCGTCGTGGGGCTGGCCTTGGTGCTGAACTGCCGCACCTGGTGGCAGGTGCTCGACTCGCTGCTCAACTCCCAGCGGAAGCGCCTCCACAGCGCCGCCTCCCGGCTGCACAAGCTGAAGAGCGAGGGCTTCATGAAGGTGCTCGGGGCGGGAGGACGGCCAATGCGGGGCGCCCGGGCCCTGCCCTCGGGCTGTGGGGCGCGTGCTCTCAGGCGCAGCGCGGCGGTGGCTTCGGTTTCCGCCCAGATTTCTCCTGTGAAGTGCATGTTGATGTGGGCAGTTGTAACAAGCATGGCTTTATAAAACAGACTTTGATAGGAGACGCAAAGGAGCGGGCGGATGGGTCCCTTCACGGGTAGTGCCTCCTAGTGGCGTGGTCCTCTGGGCTGTGGGCAAGCAGCCTGGGCCGGCAGAGCAGGGACTGAGGACAACGTCCTGATAAACGGCCACGTCCCGTCAGGAGCCGCTGGGGTTGGGTCACTTAGGTTTTCATTCAGGTCCCAGCCTCGCGACCTGCGGAGAACGTGATCTGGGAAGAAGTCACTCAGCCCGATTTAATCCTTTCTCAAAGGCTGTGACGGGCCCGCCCTGTGCGGGAGCTGCTGTCGGTGTGAACCCTGGCCCTGATGGAGCCCCACTCCGGGGCCGGGGGACCGAGCCGGCAGGGAGGCCGGCTGTGTCCTCCGTTGGGGGCTTCTGCGAGGCGCTCAGGACGCGCCGCCCTCAGCGCACCTGTCTGTCTCGTGCAGGTTCTCAAGTGCGAGGTGGAGCTGATGGCCAGGATGGCCAAGGCCATCGACAGCTTCACGCAGAACCAGACCCGGCTGGTGGTCATCATCGACGGGCTGGACGCCTGCGAGCAGGACAAAGTGCTGCAGATGCTGGACACGGTGCGCCGCCGGCCGCGGGCCCGCACGGCAGGGGGCTGGCTGCGGGCACAGCTCACGGGGCGTTTGAAATGCACTTTTCTTTTGTAAAAATAACCGTCTTTATGCAGAAACAGCGCGAGTGAACATTCATAGACAGGTGTAGATGACGGGAACGTGCTGGTGGAGTGAGAGAAAGGGAGTGGAGGCTCGTGGTCCCGCGGGGCCCAGCGTCTGCGGGCGGCGGGGAGGCGGAGAGAAGCAGGCGCGCAGTTCGCCGTGTTTGTTGAAGTCGCACATCCGCGCCTCTCCGTGAGGTGTGTGCTGAGCAACAGCGTGTGACGGCAGCGACCAGGTGCCCGTGCCTCTCGCACGTTCCCGAGCGCCTCCCGCGTGCCGAGCCCACCTCGCCTCCCGGCCGCAGTGTCCCCGGCGGGACGGAGCAGTTGTTTCCTCGGGGCGTCACTGCCGGATGGCGGAAAGCCAGATGGAGACGTCTGTAACAGCTGCGTTCAGATAGAATAACGCTTTGATGAAAAACAGTTTTTTGTGTGTCTGTTGTGTTTTTTTAAAAATTTTTTAATTGATTTCAGAAGGAAGGGAGAGGGAGAGAGAGGGAAACATCAGTGAGGAGAGAGAATCACCGATCGGCTGCCTCCTGCACGCCCCCTACTGGGGTTTGAGCTGCAACCCGGGCCTGTGCCCTTGACCGGAATCAAACCCAGGACCTTTCAGTCTGCAGGCCGATGCTCTATCCACTGAGCCAAACCGGCTAGGGCTGAAAACAGTTTTAAAAAATACCTAGTCACCAAAGGGTAACACGGATTTGGGAGCGAGTGTCTGTGGCGTTGGGTGATTTAAAGTTTGTACCGCGAATGCACGTTTCTCCTCCCGCAGGTCCGAGTGCTGTTTTCCAAAGGGCCGTTCATCGCCATCTTTGCGAGCGACCCGCACATCATCATCAAGGCCATCAACCAGAACCTCAACAGCGTGCTGCGCGACTCCAACATCAACGGCCACGACTACATGCGCAACATCGTGCACCTGCCCGTGTTCCTCAACAGCCGGGGGCTGAGCAGCGCCAAGAAGTACCTCGTCACTTCCACCACCAACGGGGACGTCCCTTGCCCGGACGCCGCAGGTGCAGGCCAGCCCCGGGCGTGGGCGCAGTCCTGTGTGTGCGGCTCGCCTTCACCTGGCAGGGCGTGTGGGCGCGTGGGCGCAGTCCTGTGTGTGCGGCTCGCCTTCACCTGGCAGGGCATGTGGGCGCGTGGGCGCAGTCCTGTGTGTGCGGCTCGCCTTCACCTGGCAGGGCGTGTGGGCGCATGGGCGCAGTCCTGTGTGTGCGGCTCGCCTTCACCTGGCAGGGCGTGTGGGCATGGGCGCAGTCCTGTGTGTGTAGCTTGCCTTCACCTGGCAGGACGTGTGGGCGCGTGGGCGCAGTCCTGTGTGTGCGGCTCGCCTTCACCTGGCCGGGCGTGTAGCCATGGGCACAGTCCTGTGTGTGCGGCTCGCCTTCACCTGGCAGGGCGTGTGGGCGTGTGGGCGCAGCCCTGTGTGTGCGGCTCGCCTTCACCTTGAGGGCTGCGGCGGGCCGCTTCCCGTTAGCTGTCCCGCAGCGGAACGCTGTGCTAACGGTGCTCTCGGTGATTCCCTAGGGACACAGGACGACGCCGACAGAAGAGTCTCCCAGATCAGCCTTGGAGACATGGCCAAGCTTGGCAGCAAGACAGCCCTCAATAGGCGGGTAAGACGCCGTCTCTGAGCCCCGCGCTGTGTGGCTGTTCCTCAAACCAAACTAAGCTGGTGGCACGGAACCGTCCTCTGGAAACAGGGCACCAAGCTCGGCCACTGCGTTTATCACTAGGTGCCTTCCGCGCCAGCGGCTTTGAGGGCATGTCTGCCTACAGCCTAGTGACTAGCGCAGGAGTCCCTGTCCCTCCCAGCCGGTCCTCAGCCGCACGCCGCCCAGACCCGGACCCGGAGCCCGACAGCGTCGCCCAGTGCTGAGCTCGGGCCGTTCCAGGTGCCCGTGGCACCACAGCTGTGAGGGGGGCCTTCCCCTCCCGGGGTGCTGTGCCCACCGTGGGTCTCTCCCGACCCTGTGGTTCCCCTGTCCTGCCCACTCCGAGCCTCTTCGTGTGGAGCAGGGAGCGCTACAGGACTGAGCGGGCATGCAGGCCGCCGTGGCCGCCGAGCGTGAGCATGGCTAGGTTGGGCTGGCGCTGGTTGGCACTGTTTCATGTGTTTTTGTTTGGCTTTAAGTTTGTTACCATTAAACTTGGATATTGGGCATTTAAACATGTCTTCAGTGACATGTTGACATTCTGATTTTATGCCTCTACCCTGTGCAAATGTGCTAATTAGTGTGATGAGTGACAGTTGATGATGCTAAGTGAAGAGCAGGGTCTGACCTCCTGTGCTGAATGTCTGCCTGGGGAATGCGGAACCCGTAAAGCCCAGCAAGGGGTTATGGCCTCATTATTTCAGAGTTCCTGTCAATCCTGCGCTCCTGCCCGAGTCCGAGTCCAGTTCTCGGTGGAGTTCTGCTCACGTGTGAGCTCCGAGGCACCGAGCTCGCTCGGCTGCTCAGCTAGGAAGCTTGTTCCCTCTCAGCCGCGCCAGGGCCTGGGACGGGCTGCTGCCGTGTTCAGGGCCTGGGACGGGCTGCTGCCGTGTTCAGGGCCTGGGACGGCCGCTGCTGCCGTGTTCAGGGCCTGGGACGGGCTGCTGCCGTGTTCAGGGCCTGGGACGGCTGCTGCCGTGTTCAGGGCCTGGGACGGGCTGCTGCCGTGTTCAGGGCCTGGGACGGCCGCTGCTGCCGTGTTCAGGGCCTGGGACGGGCTGCTGCCGTGTTCAGGGCCTGGGACGGCCGCTGCTGCCGTGTTCAGGGCCTGGGACGGCGGCTGCTGCCGTGTTCTTTCTAACGGCCTGAGCCCTGCCTCGGAGTCATGTGGCTCTTGCTGGTGCGATCCCTCCCTTGGCCTGCAGGGTTAGGTTTGTCGCTGTTGAGTCGTAAGCCTGAGTGCGCCGGCGTGCCGCTCATTCTCGCGGTCTGTCCCTCAGGACACGTACCGCAGGAGGCAGATGCAGCGCACCATCACCCGGCAGATGTCCTTCGACCTGACGAAGCTGCTGGTGACGGAGGACTGGTTCAGTGACATCAGTCCTCAGACCATGCGGAGACTCCTCAACATCGTTTCCGTGACAGGTGACTTCTCTCTTACTGTCTCACGGGGACAAGCTCTCACGGTGACTGCGCAGCTCAGTCGCACAAACAAAGGGAGCCCTGTGCTGAGGGTGTGCATTGCGGAAGGCCAGTTGGGTTTGCATTGAGGGAGTTGAGGAAACCAAAGCGAGCTTGACAACAGAAAGCAGCCATCAGCTGTGCACTGTTATTTCAAAACGTGACATCGGAAAGAAACCTCTGATTTCGCCTCAGGTTTACCTGATGGAAGGTGCAGGCCCTGGCCCAGCGGCCAGACCCCTCTCCCAGGAGGAGCCCAGCCGCGGGGCTGCAGTGCGCGGGGCTGGGCAGACAGGCCAAGGGGGTGAGGCCGAGGGTGCAGGGAGAACGGGGGGGGGGTGGGTCATGTATAGCAGTTGCAGGGGAAGGGGGAATTCATTTGAGCCAGAACAACTGGGTATAAACTGGTAATGATCAAGTAAAACGGATCATGTTCAAAATTAAAAAGCAAAAATATCTGCGGTTCGGAATCCCAACAAAATCGGGGATAAAATGATGAGGCAGCAAAAGAAGGCATGAGCCTAGAAGTTTGAGGATTGCGGCTGCCCACCGGTAAGCTCTCCCCGTGCCGAATCCTGAGCAGGGCTCCCAGAGAGCCCCAGGTAGACGGGGTTAGGGGAAAGAGCGAGTCCTGTGGGCACGTTCTAGCCACCTGGTCGGCCATTCCCATGGGCACCTTAGCCCTAGAAATGAAAGTGGGGGCTCGCACACTCACCCATACGAGAGCGAGAGTGGACTCCAGGCCAGCAGCAGGCTCTTGGCACTGCTCGGAGGATGGGCCGTCGCAGGAGCAGCAGCCGCTCTGCGCGTGGTGTGAGCGGTGTCCGCTGTCTCTGACACACGGTTCTGAAAGACGGCTGCTGCGGGGGGTGGTCAGCGCAGCACCAGGGGAAATCACGTTACAATTAAACAGAATTGGGTGTAATTCTAGGAGCTTCCCATAGAGCTCTTTGGACTGCAGAAGCTATATATATATGTGTGTGTGTGTGTGTGTGTGTGTGTGTGTGTGTGTGTGTGTGTGTGTGTTTATATATACACACACACTAGAGGCCCTTGGCCTGGCCTGCGGGGATTGGGTCGAAACCAGCTCTCCGACATCCCCCGAGGGGTCCTGGATTGCACGAGGGCGGTTCTTGGATGACGCACCTGGAATCGGGCTCCCTCCTCTCTGGTTCCGGGTGCATCACCCGAGAACCACAGCTGCCAAGTCACCCCAGCTCTGCAGCTTCTGCGTTGAGCATCTGCCCCCTGGTGGTCAGTGCGCATCACAGCTACCGGTCGGACCGTCGGACGGTTGCTTAGGCTTTTATACATACAGATTTCCATTTAGTTAGTTTGAATATGTTGTGTAAAGTAAATGGCAAATTTTAAAGATTTGGGGATGTTAAATGATTTGTGACTATGCTCAGTGTTTTGCTTAGCATAACATCACACGTCTGTTAATTCACAAATGTTCTTGTGCTCCTTAAAGGGCGGCTGCTGAGAGCCAATCAGATTAGTTTTAACTGGGACCGCCTTGCCAGCTGGATCAACCTCACGGAGCAGTGGCCGTACCGCACGTCCTGGCTCATCCTGTACCTGGAGGAGACGGAAGGGATTCCGGATCAGATGACCCTGAAAACCATCTACGAAAGGTACGGAATCTCTCTAGGTTTAACTTGGTTTTACATTGAGTTGACTTTTCAGAAAAAAGTTAATGCATATAAAGCACAATGAATACAAGGTGCTGGCATTATGTATAAAATGTGTGCTTCCAAATTCAATGGATGATTCTCACTAATTCATTTACTTCAGGAGCTGTATTAGCACAAGTGTATATCCTATCATATGACATTTATAGCTTCCTTTTTTAGTGCAACCTAATGTGATAAAATGTGTGATGAACAGTCCTAGTGGCTTTACGTACTTATATCTATGAAATGCAGTGCCTAAGACATTATTATTGGTTTCCAGTTTATTTTTCATTCTAAGTGTCTTTATGGACTATTAAGGAGGTTACATTTTCCAAATCATTTTTACAAGTATTTCTCAGCTTTATATCTGAAGGGTTTTAGAAACTGTGAATACTGATTGGAGCAGATTCTTTGCATCCTACATAATAAAAGGCTAATATGCAAATGACCGAATGGTGGAATGACCGAACGGTGGAATGCATGCTGACCACCAGGGGGCAGACGCTCAACGCAGGAGCTGCCCCTGGTGGTCGGTGCGCTCCCACAGGGGGAGCACAGCGGCAGTGGTGGGAGCCTCTCCTGCCTCTGCGGCAGCACTAAGGATGTCCAACTGACAGCTTAGGCCCGCTAAGCCGTCAGTCGGACATCCCCCCAGGGCTCCCGGACTGCGAGAGGGCAGAGGCCAGGCTGAGGGGACCCCCCCCCCCAATGCACGAATTTCGTGCAGCGGGCCTCTAGTTAAATAATAACAGAACTTATTGTTCTTTTATGTTCAGTCGTTTTCTTCACTTGGTGTGGGCTTAGTGTGAGCTGTTACTGAGCTTCGCCTTCTGTGTTGGGGGGCCCAGGACGGGGTGCGGGGTGGGGGACAGATGTGAGCAGCGCCTGATGCCTGGAGTGGACTGTTCCTCCGAGACCGTTAGAGGTCCGTCACACACGCGTCCTTTGTGCTCACACCGGGCCGCCCAGGAGTGTGTGTTCTGCCGGGGGAAAGCACACGTGCACTTCAGAAGCGACTGGAGGAAGCAGCACGTGGGGTTCCGCCAGCCAATCAGGACGTGTTGTCGGGTCAGGCTGCCGGTTCCTTCGGGGACAGAAAACTTCCGCTGAAACTGCTGTCCTTGCCGATGGAGCGTTGTCTGCCCTCTGAAAGCTCCCACCCTGATTTCCATCCGAGCGCGTCAAGCTCTGTGACCTCCTAATGTTCGAGGACATTTCCAAAAATGACGTTTTTAATTGAAATATGTCTTAAGGACAAAAGAGGTGTATCGCCTACATTCAGAGAATAGTGCTTTTTTCATTCTGTGAAAAGAACACTTGACAAAGAAATGTTTTAGGAAGTATTTTTATTATACAAGGAAAACAGTGTAGTGAGTTTTTGTAGGGGAATTTTGTTCAAGTGAATAGAGAATATTGATATTGGAGGCATAATGAGGTGGGGAGACTGTTTGCCGCTCACTTACCGCCCTGTAGCCCTCAGCCCGCGGCGGGCTCGCTGTCCATGGACGGGCTGGTTCAGGGTGACTTTGAGATGCCCCCCTTCTTTTCTTTAAGAAATAGATGTGTCTTATATCCCTACTAATACTCAATCCCTACTAATACTCAATAATGTTTTGTAGGTACTTTAAGGAAGAGAAAATACAATGTAGTAAAAATCTTGGAGAATTCATGAAGAACTTGACTCAAAAGAACTAAATTTAAGATGATTTGAATGAAAAACTATGGGAAGAGAGTTTGATCAACACACTGAAAGCCGTGTTGGAGTTTGTTAGAATCGTATCGATGACTGTTCCTAGTTAACCGGAGCTGAGTTCTTTGATGCCATTGTTTGTCCTTTAAATAAGAAAGTTTTATTTACAGCAGACAGAAAGCAGCAGTATATAATTGATATTCATTTATTTTATTAAAGAAATCTGACTTGGTAAAAACAATCAGAAAATAGTGCTTTTAACGCGAGTAGTAAAATTTTTTTAATCCATAAAAAGCTCATTTACTTTATAGCAGTTTGATGACACAGCTGCGTGCTTTATTCGCCGAAAAAGAAATCGTTGGCTCTTAGTGTTCGGTGAAATCGCTTTGTTAAATTATTTTCTAAATTGTTCAACTTTTAACAAATGACATTTGATATAACACTGAAAAGCAATTTCAGCTAATTAAGTAGATCCCTCTATAAACCATTGGAACATTAAGATGACATACTGTTCATTCAAGATTATTTTAATTGGTACAATTATTGTAATTTCCTTGCAATTATGTGTTGAGCTAAAAGCTTTTGTCTAGATCATTTGAGGGGTGTTTTTTTTGTTAACATATATTTAGTAAGAAGAAAGGGAGTAAAATTAAAACTGTAGATTAAGATCTTCTGTCTACTTTTTATTATAGTGTTTTAGACAGCCACTGAAATATTTTAGTTATAAAACTTTCTCATATTTTCTAGAAAGCAATGATAGAGGTTTTGAAAAGATCAATTTTAAGCGTTTTCATGAAGATAATGTTTGAAATTTTTGTTTTGACACTGCTTAAGACGCCTTACTCAGGATGCTGTGGTCAGAATGATTTTGTGATAAGGATGATGCCAACCTTTATTTTGATACTGCATATTCATTTTTAAAAACGATCAGATGCATTCTGAGAGAGCCTGAGGATGGTAGCCATCTTTCATTTCATTGAAATAGCTATTTGTTGAACAGACATTATAGAAACCTTTATATTAAATTCAGTATCTTTACTTATTTATTTATTTATTTTTTTTGTTAATCCTCACCTGGGGATATTTTTTCCATTGACTTTTCAGGGAGAGTGGAAGGGAGAGAGGGAGAGGAAGAGAGGGGGAGGGGGGAGGGAGAGAGAGAGCGGGGGGGGGGGGAGGGGGGAGAGAGGGAGAGAGAGAGAGAATCAGTTGCCTCCCACATACCCCAACCGGGGCCAGGAATCAAATCTGCAGCCCTTTGGTGCTCAGGCTGGGCTCCAGCCACTGAGCGACGCCAGCCGGGAGTTTGGTATTTTTAAATTATTCAAGTAGTGCTATTTCTATACTTGAAGATATTTTTACAACAAAACATCACATCATGATATTTCTGTCCGATACTCAGCAGAGTTCTCCTAAGCTTAACTTTATCGCTTCTCGGCATCTCACGCCTCGCAGCTCTCACTCACCACCTCCTGTTCCCTCGTGTTCCGGGCGACTGTTACTTGACCCCCAGCCCCCGAATGTGGCCCCAGTTATGCACCAGTTTGCTTCTTTGCATGTGGACTTACAGTATGAACTTGAACAGCATGAAACATTGGACGCTAGTTGTTTAGATTTGTGAAAAGTTCTCTCCTTTAGCACAAAGTATATCCTTTGTGCTGACGGTTTCCCCTGCATTTAGGTTTGAGACACTAAATATTCATTCCCAGCACGGCGTCCCGGTGCCGTTGGTGTTCTGTGCGTCGTTTAGAATGGGAGCGCAGTTCTGCCTCCGGGAGGCGGCGTGCCTCCCTGTAGGTGTTCGTGTTGTCAGCACGTGGCGCTCACTAAATTGCTGCCTTGTGTGTAATTACTGGCTCCATCTTTACTCTGAAAGCACACTTGCCCTTAACGTATTTATAGTGCACACACTGTATTCCAGAGTTCCATGCTTTATCAATATCGTTATCTTTTTATAAAGAGGGCCTGGTCCTTGCAAAACCATGAATGTGTCCTGTAGCTGCAGTAGGTTTCGGATGGGGAGCGTAGAAACTCAGCTGTGATGTCTCCCCGGAAACAGCTGGCGCATCTGCCTGCTTCAGCCTTCACGCCGTTTTTATGGGTGCCAAGTGCCTGTCATTCTTTCCTAGGTCGCTTTTCAATCGCTTTTCTTCCGCTTTTCAGAGGGCAAAATTGATTTTTAAAATATATTCTCATTTAAACTTGTCACGATGCCATTTTTAGTATTTAATGCTAATGTAGAACAAAGGAAGGATTTTAAATGCTCCAAAGAGTATGCTTCTAACTTCAGCATGGAAAACTCAAGTACATTAACTAAGGCAGTTTGAAAACAGAAATAGCAAAATCAGTTTCTCTAACATATATATTTTAATGGGTAAAAAGTCATTACCCTTGCAGACGCATGCTTACATTTTAAAAATAAATCTCATTGAAGAATTCAAATTCACCAAAACATTAAATGTGCTTCAGAGATCAGGTAGAGGCTGATTTCCCCTGAACAGATGCTTTTCAGCGGAGGCTTGTGATCTTGGCATTTCAAGTAAAAGTATTTTTATATTGTTCCCAACTGAGAGCAAACCAAAGTCACTACAACAAAAACAGGCGTCCTCAAACTACGGCCCGCGGGCCACATGTGGGTGTTTTTTCCGTTTTGTTTTTTTACTTCAAAATAAGATATGTGCAGTGTGCATAGGAATTTGTTCATAGTTTTTTTTTTTAAACTATAGTCCGGGCCTCCAACGGTCTGAGGGACAGTGAACTGGGCCCCTGTTTAAAAAGTTTGAGGACCCCTGAAGGCAAGGTGAGGTGCTGATGTCAAGCCCGCTGAGTGGCCTGTTAGCAATATCCACGAAATCCACAAGGTGGCAGTGTTCCCCCAGAAACAGCCAAGACCTGGTGCCTTTTGCTCTCCCTCTCACAGCAGAGACCAGGGAACACTGAGTTTAATGAGTATTTCCAACTCTCAAGTTCAGTTTCCGTTTCTAGTTCTTTTTCAGATGGCTCCGCAGGACGCTGATAAACCCTGAGAATCATGATTGCAGGCAGACGAATAGTCGCCTGACCCTAGATCTTTTTAAAGCTCAGCTGTGCCCCTTTCTTCTGAAACCCTTTTCAGTTAGCGTTTGGGAAAAGGATGGAGATGAAAAACGGAGGTTTTTATTGGTCTTACAAATTTGTATTTACACTTAAAAGATATTAAATCCTACGCATTGTAGGATTGGGTCCTGTGCTTAGTGAACGTTAGGTCTTTAAGATGGCCTGTGGAATGGAGGGTTTGCTTTAGGCTGAGATATTCCTGGGCAGGCTTTGAGGTCCGTGCCCCATTCTCTGCCCGGTTCTCGGCGTTGTATTGCCGAGCATTTGCTTTCTCTGGATGATTAATGTAACACTCCAAGACTTCTTAAAGGAGCAGCACCGTGAACACTCATCGCTTGGCAGCCCCTTGTGGTACTGTTAGCGCCGCCCAAGCCGCTGTGGAAGCGGGTCCTGCCTCTTCCGTTGGGGTGTCTACACCATGGTGTGAGCCTCGCTGAGCTGTGAGGGCGGCTCTGCCTTCTCGGGGGGGCACTGCTTCCAGGCGAGGGGCTCGGAAGCCTCTTTACTGGTCTCCCGTCACTAGCCTGGGCGATGGGTTGTTCCATCTGAATCGCTACTCTCTGAGCTCTTGCCAGGAGTGAGGGCCGCCTCAGGCTCTGGTCCCCACTGGAGACCTTTCAAAGGAAATCTTTTGCAGAATCCCAACAAAGAAAGCATAATGAATATAAATGAGTCGATGCAATTCTAACGCTTCCGAATAAATCCAGTTAGTGAGGAAAATGAGCTGTTCGCAGTGTGTCACGCCGCAGCGTGTGTGTGCCTTGCAATCCTTTGTGGGCTGGACACCCAGCGCTTTGTGCCCCGCGTGGCCTGGTGGCGTGGGACCAGGGAGCCCTCACCTCACAGCGGCGGGTGTTCTCGGCTCATCCGATCCAGACGCTGGAAAGCTTAGCGGGGGCTTTGCTTCCCAGGCGAACCATCGGTGCAGCCGTGGAGACGCTCCGGGAATTCTCAGTCCGAGTGCTGGGCCTGCGTCTCCACGGCCGGTCCCCGGGCCGCTCATCGTGCGTTTCTCACGGGTTACTGTCTGCGCTCTGGCACGTACGGGTGGGGTGCTTGCTGGCATAACCTTGTGAACAAAAAAGCGTCCGTCTGGATTAAAGAAAAACGATAAAGGACTTGATGTATGCACACGAGGATGGAGGAGAAACGTCCCTACGTCTGAAGGAGAAAAAAGGCGGTAAAAAGCCAGGCCACCTGGCAGCATGGGCTCATGTTAGTCCTCTCAGCGCCTTACACTCGAGTGGTGACAGTCTGTTTCATTACGTGCATATTTCCTATTTCTCAGTTACAGTCGGCACTCGGTATTACTTTACGTTAGTTTCAGGTGCTCAGCGTGACAGCGACAGTGACAGTTATGTGATTTGCAGAATGGCCCCTCCCGTGCGTCTAGTGCCCCCCCCCCCCCCCGGCGCTGCGCAGTTCCTGTCACTTTGTGGACTGTGTCCCCAGCTGCACTCGACATGCCTCTGACTGTCGTGTAACTGCTTAGCTCTGCAGTGATTTCTGTGGCCACCTGGACAGCGCTTTCACGGTCTGCGTTATTTAACCCTGGTCAGACCGTCCTTAAACACGTGAGTCAAACACATCACGTGCTTGAAATCAGAAACACACCGAAGGCGAGGGCGGCGTGGTGCCCTGTGCGCAGTGCTGGGCTGTGGCCCAGGGTCTTTCTGCCGCAGCTTCGTGGCCGTGGCCGTGGCCGTGGGCATCGTGAGGATGCTGCCGCTGTGCACATGCAGCCTGAGGAGCTGCCCACGCGCAGGAACCTCACTGTTTCCTCTCGCAGGTGCGGCCGCCGACTGCAGCTCTGCCCCCGCGGCGTCCCCGCCCGCAGGGGTGGCGGTCGCTGCGTTACTGCTTCCGCAGCGGCGGCGGGCGGCGTCTCTGACCCCCTCACGCGCTCCTACATGCATGCAGGCGCCCAGGGACCGCTATCCAGGTGCTGGCGTATGGATCTTTGGAGTGATTACAGCTGATGGGGTGCTGCTGCGTGGGCAGGGCTCGGAGGGACGTTTCCGGCTGTGAACGCCTGCCCAGAGAAGAAGGAATACCTGCAGAGCCTTGGGGAACTAGGAAAAGAAGAGGAAATGTGAAAACAGTTCCAATCCCGTACAGAAATGAACTCGCAACGAACCTCGTACGCTTTCCCGAGTCCAAGGCTTTCTCTCTAAGAAAGGATCGCTGAATGAAAATGACCGTACAAGGCTGAGCGCACTGGGGACAGCACGTTTGCTGTGTCGTTGTCACTCCGCCGGTGCCCCGGAGGCAGGAGGCAGCTGGCCTTCTGCGCTCGGCGCCGCGGATGCGATGGCGGGCCAGCCCCGCTCGTCCCAGCTCCGCTGGGAGTGATGGGGTTTACAGTCTGCGGGGCCGTGGTCAGGGAATGAACCCACGAATGGCTAGAGCGTCCCGCGTGGTGCGTGGTGTGGAGCCTGCGCTGAGGGCTGTCACGGGAGCCCGGGCTCGGCAGCAGCCCTGCGGGTGGCGCCAGGCGACAGAGGACGCGCAGGCAGAACTGCTGGGGACGGAGAGGCAGCCGCTCCCGCCTGGAGTTCCTGGTTGTCTTTCACAGGTGGCCGTGGGCGTAGCAAGGATGGCGGTCATCTTCTGACCCTGACCCTTGGCCACAGTGCCACGTGGCTGTCGTCTGCCGTCCCATCCGTCTCCCGGACCCCAGGGGTGCTCTGTGCTGAGAGCTTAACACACGGGCGGTCACCCTCGGGGTCTGAGAGCCATTCAGTCTCCCTGTGGCTCGAGGCGGCCGGTTCGCTGCCTGAGGCCCACGGTGCCCGTCACTGTCCCGAGAGGTGCCGTCAGCGTGTGCTGCGCGCTCCTTCCTTCCTGTTTTCCTGGCCCACGTCCTGCCTGTCAAAGGCAGTCCCATTCGCACCCCCTCGTTTCTTTACTACTTTGTAACTGTGCCACCTGTTTTTTTCTTTAAAAAGATGTTAATGGCAGCAAAGTATGTAACGTGATTTATTTTTATGTAGAATTTGCCTTCCTAATGGTGACATTAGTGGCCTTTTTCATTTCTTTCTTGTTTGAAGAATCTCAAAGAACATTCCGACGACTAAGGACGTGGAGCCGCTGCTGGAGATAGACGGGGAC
This sequence comes from Cnephaeus nilssonii, assembly GCF_951640355.1. Taxonomy (NCBI): domain Eukaryota; kingdom Metazoa; phylum Chordata; class Mammalia; order Chiroptera; family Vespertilionidae; genus Cnephaeus; species Cnephaeus nilssonii. The sequence continues at coordinate 1,618,443 of NC_137086.1, read as the reverse complement.
ATCAGGAACTTTGAGGTGTTCTTGGCTTCTCGGACGCCCGTGCTGGTGGCTCGCGACGTGAAGACCTTCCTGCCCTGCACCGTGAACCTGGACCCCAAGCTGCGGGAGATCATCGCCGGTGGGTGCCAGCCACGACTCCCGTGTTCCTTCTCGGCAGCCCTCAGAAATGTCCCATTGTTAATAGCTCTGTGAGTTCCTCCTGCTCCGTGAAGACCCAGGAACGCTGAACCCCATCTCCGTGGGAGGACGGTGCCCGGAGCGGGGTCCCGGGGCAGGGAAGAAAGTGCTGCTCGTTAGCCCACGTTCTGTGCTCCCCCGCCCCGCCCCTGGCTTGGGAACCATCCTGTTCACGTGGGGCCCCCCGGGGTCGTCGCTGTGCTGTCTGTCTGTCTCCCCTCTTCTGTCCCTAGGGGCTCCCCCGCAGGAGACAGAGCCTTCGGCCTGAGCGCGGGGACGCGGGAGGGCAGGGCCAGCACGTTGTGGGGTGGTGTAAGTTGTGCGGAGGCCCCACGTGTACAGATGCGCACACAGCCTCCGTGGAAACGCACGGCCTTTGCGACCGGGCCCCGGCCCGCCCCGAGTCTCCAGGGCTGATGGGCAGAGAGCCTGGGCCCACGCTCTGCCCTGGACCTGCTCGGGGGCTGAGGGCCGTGGTGGTGAGAGGTGGGCGCGTGCGCTTCCCAGGGTCTCCACGGGCCCGTGCTCATCCCGCTGGGCAAGAGGGCAGCCCGGCGCTGACTCGTAGGAACGGCAGGGCGGCACCGCCGGCGCCGTGACGAGGCCGAGGGAGAGGTTCTAGGACTGGCGAGCGTCCAGGTGTGGGCGGGGCTCCTCCCGGGGTCTGAGCGGCCCCCGGGGTCTGAGTGTCTGCTTCCCCCGCGCAGGCGGAACCATTTCCTTCCTTTTCAGTCCTCACGCGAGGATACCTGTAGGGAGAGTGAAGAGAGAGGGAAAGACAGAGAGGAACATCGATGTGAGCGAGACACATTGATCGGTTGCCTCTTGTACGAGCCCAGACCAGGGCCCAGGCTGGGGGGGAGCCTGCAGCCAAGGTACGTGCCCTTGACCGGAATCGAACCTGGGACCCTTGGGTCCGCAGGCCGACGCTCTACCCACTGGGCCAATGAAGGAGCAGGTGCTGGCCGCACTGACCACTAACGTCCGCTCTCTTCCTTCTGGGACCGCTTACCTTCCAGATGTCCGCGCCGCCAGAGAGCAGATTAACATCGGGGGCCTCGCCTATCCCCCGCTGCCCTTACACGAAGGTGCCCCCCGGCCAGCGTCCGGCTACAGCCAGGCCCCGTCCGTCTGCTCCTCGTCCACCTCCTTCAACGGCCCCTTCGCCGGGGGCATGGTGTCCCCCCAGCCGCACAGCAGCTACTACAGCGGGATGACGGGGCCCCAGCACCCCTTCTACAACAGGGTGAGCAGGGGGGGAGCCCCACCTTCAGGACTGGTCCGGGATAGCACACGTGTTCTGCTGAGGGAGGCTGTGATCATTTGGAAACTGTACTCTAGCTTTAAAATTGGGGAAAAGTTAAGTTTAAATGTAATAAATACGATATTTTAAACTTAGCAGAACGTTGCACTTTAGCAGGTCCCAGCGTCAGCGGAGTCTGAGTGTTTGGGAGGCTCGGTGCTTTCCCAGCCTGGAAGGAAGGGAGCCCGCGGGGGCATGGGGCTGCCGAGCGCCTGCCCGCGCTGTGCTCACAGCCAGAGCCGGGCTTGTTCCATGCATGTGACTCACATGGGCCGGAAGCAGTGCAGACGTAAGCTGCTGCAGCGGTTCAGTGCCCGTACTTAGTGTGCAGTGTAGCTTTTACACGGAGACAGTCACGGGAATGCTGCGAGTGGGACTAGACGCCGTGGCCGAATCAGCGCCTCAGCCGCTCTAGTCTCATTTCAGGTCGCCTCGGGCACGGTGACCGTGACTCCGTGGAGCATGGGAGTCTCCTGTGGAGAGATGGGAGCACAGCCGAGTGCCTGGTGCCCGGCCCTGCCACGTTAGCTCTGCTGTCTCCCGCGTCAGTCTGATTCAGAGACACAGGCTGGTCTGGAAGCCCGTGCGTGGCCACACGAAGCCCACGTGAGCGAGGAAGAGAGGGGTTAGGACCAGCATTTAAATTAAGTTTTTGGTTTGTTAAAGCGTTGGCCACGTGAGTCATTAGCCGCACCATCCTAGGCTGCTCGGAACGCGGGGCCGAAGGGGGTGCCCGCTGCCCGCTTCGGCACGCTCAGCAGGGCAGTGCAGGGTAACTTCGGGGCCCAGCTGCTGAGGTGGAGTTAGTCGGCTCCGCTGACCATTTGAGGACAGTTGAACTTTTGAGACGATGAAGTTATTTTTCAAAAATTTACCAAACCATCCAGGCTGAGACCTCGTGTTCACCGATTTCACATGAATAACAATCATGTGATACTTTAATAACATTTTATTATTTTTAAAACATTTAAAATTCTCTCATGGTTTTAGGTCTAGTTACTTTTTTGTAGTTATTTGAGGTTTTCAATCAGAAAGTAAAAGCAGAATAATTTTCTTAAAATGGCAGGAGTGGAAAAGGAGTTATTAGTGTAATGAAGCTTGGGGAACCCTAGTCTTTGCCTTTGCCCATACAGTCTGACGGCCTGTTACCAAGCAGCTTGTTACGGAGAAAGGCTGTGGCTACAGCTCTGCCTGAACAGTGGCTTCGCCTCTGAAGATCCGCTTGCTTAGAGCTAGCGAGACCCCAGGGTCTTCGGCCAGCAGCTAGGCCTGGCGTCCGCGGAGGCTGTGTTCACACAGTCCACACTATTTTGGTCTTACTTCAGGCTAACCTTTTTTAATTTTTTTTTCTTGGTAAAGGATAGTTTTCTATTAAGATTCCATTCTGCTTTTTTATAAGAGATTGTGTTAATATTTATAAATCATTTAGAACCTAACACTTGGTAGTTAGCTCATAAAATTATTAATATAAAGAGAAACTCGCGTGTCACATTATAAGGTGTAAGACTTTAGTTGCTTAAAAAAAAAGCTTTTAGTAAATCAACAGTGTAACAATTTAATATGTCAAGTTTGGGGTTTGTATCTGATAGAATGTGAGAAAGGCTTTTTTCTTTTGTTTTGTCACTTGCATTAAAGTCTGCATTTTGTTGTTTAGTTTCATTTGATAAGTCTCATTGTCCTTTGATTTCCGTGATTGTTTATCCCACTCTTTTGTTGCATGTTTTCTCCATAGCCATTCTTTGCCCCATACCTTTACACGCCACGGTATTACCCTGGCGGTTCCCAACATCTCATCTCACGTCCAACAGTAAAATCGAATTTGTCCAGAGATCAAAGCAATGGCCTAGTAAGTATAAAAAGGGGTAACTAAAGTATTAATCTACTAAGAACCATCTAGAACATTGAGTTGGGTTATTTCCTTTCTGTAGAAAGAGAATGCAACTTACTTTATAACCAGTTTCAGGAAACCTAAGCTCTTACTAACGTAAAGTGTATTTGTTTTTGTTGACTCTGTGGAAGGGACTGACCGGCAGCCTCGTGGGTGAATGTTGAGATGCTGACAGCCAGCGTGTCTGCTTATCATGCAGCATTTATTACCAAACTTACACAGGCCTTACTTCTGCTGATTTCTGATGTCTTTTTAAAGGACATGCATAGGTGGTATCTGTATATATGTTAGCCCTTTTGTATAAAAATTAGGTGATATATGGAAAGAACATGTTAAGCTTAATGGCGGAAATTAAATAGGATAAGGAAATCATTCAAATATAGTTACTTTTTAATCTAATCCAAAGAAGTCTATTTATGCCTAACATTAGGTGTTTCTGATGAGCCAGTTTGTTAAATAATTGTAAAAAGGAAGTCCCTGTGAATATGTTGTTATAAATCGGGAGGCAGAGATGTAGGACTCGGCCTTCATGCAGACGTGAAGTGCTGTCACTGAAGGGACCCTGAGTCCCCCAGGCCCGGTGTTTGTGATCTAACGCCATGTTCGTTCTCTCCCAGCTCGCCCTCACATGCTCTGTTCTGTGTTGCTAGGAGGTTATCAAGGAGGACGCTGCTGAGGGGCTCCCCTCGCCCACCAGCCCCTCGAGGGTAATGGCGTGTGTGTGGCGTGGCACCGCCTCGCTCGGCCGCGGCACTAACAGCATCCGCGTGTGGCCGCCTGCGGGGCAGCTGCGCTCCTGACCGTGCGCTGGAGTGACTGAGCAGCCGCGTGCGGTGCCCGTGTCCTCCCGCTCCCCTGGCCGGGCCGGGAGGGGCGGTGCCTCGGGGGCGGTGCTGGCTCTCTCGAGCCTCCACATGGAGAATGTTTTTGAAAATAGTCCGCCCCTCCCACCCTCCCCCCCCCGAGGCTGCAAAAGGAAAAAGCCATGCCGAGCGCGAGGGCGAAGGCCGGGCGTGTCTCAGTGGCTCCCTCCCGCCTGGTTCCGCACTGTGGAGCCTCGTGTACACGGAGCCCGGTACTTACAGAGCGGCCTCCGGACGCACACAGCTGCCCAGCCCGGGGGAGCATGCAGCGCCCCCCCCTTACAGGGGTCCAAACCCACACAGCAACCAACGAGCAGGAGGCCGCGGTGTGTCTTCATTGCTCAGGCTTTACGCTTACAGAAGTGCGTTTACTGCGCTGAGCCTTAGAAGCTTCCTTCACCTCGGCTCCTTACAGACCTCATGCCCATGCGGAGAGGACCCCGGAGTCTGGAGCTGCCTCAGCGGTCCGTGGCGCCGGCTGCACGGGCTCCAGCACCACCCCGAGCTTACCTCGGGGTTTCACCGGAGACATGCATTTGGGAAGACCGTGGGTTTTTCTTCAATTCTGAGTTAATGTTCGTAAGAGAGAGAAAGGGAACCGTTTTGGTGTTTTCATTGAGGGGTTGGTGATTCTTTACAAACCACTGACATTTTAGCTGAAGCGTTTGGGCGGTAGACACAGGAGCGGGAGACACAGGGAGCCCCATCGTCCCGCTCGGTGCTGGAGGAGCCTGTCGCCGTGTCACTGCCGGGGCCTCCGGTGCGAGGGCCACGTGACCGCAGGGCCGCTCTCTGGGCAAGCCCTCCCCCACCGGATGGAAGGCAGACACTGAGGCTTTGGTGGCCGTGCAGCCCTGCGGACAGCTGTCCCCGAGCTGGCGAGGTGAACAGACGCGGGTTAGTGCCTGCAGGTCCTCGGGGCCCGGGAGGCGGCAGGGAGTGCCGGGTTCCGGGGAAGCTGCTGAGCTTGTCCGGAGAGGAGCCAGGGACAGGGTCGGGCCTTCCGAGTGGGCGAGGCCCCTGTGCAGTGAAATAACCCGTTTGCTGCTTTTCTCACGTTAAAGTAACTGTGACCTGCTTAGTGAATAACAGATACTCACCGAGCTGCTCTGCTTTTAAGAATTAACAGTGACAATGGCCTGTAGAATGTGTGTGTAGCCTAGTCGCAGTAGACACGCGTTCACAGCCGACCTAAGAGCAGTGGTGGAAATGTGGGAGGCAGCCATCGGGGGACTGTCTGGGCCTGCACGCTGAGCCAGTGTAGACGCAGCGGCCGTGAAGAGGGTCAGCCTTGTGGCCCCGTGGCTTCCGGTCCTGTGGGGACACTTTCTGATGGAGCCCCTCTCTGCTCGCTCAGCTGTCCCTCAAGCGGAGCACTGGGTGACAGGAGCTGCGGACGGGTGACACATTGTCATTACAGACACCGGGAGAGCAGACGGTCAGGAGCCAGCCGGGCACGGCCTGTGCAGCCAGGGCGGCCCGGCGCGCACAGGGCAGGCCCTCGGGAGGCCGTGGTTCTCAGCCCGGTCACTGCCGAGGGCGGGCCTTGTGAGGTGAACTCAGGAGGCCAGGGGCTCGCAGCGGTGGGTGTAGGAGGCCCGTTTCTCCCCACGGAAGCGGAGAAGCCCTTCAGCCCGAGAGATGGCCATTAAAACCAGGCTCCCGCTGTGAAACCAGGGAAGCGAGGAACCTGCCCCCCCCCCCCCCCCCCGCTTTCCTTTCAGGGTCCTCGGGATTCGTGCCACGGCAAGTCCTGCCCGCGGTTCGAGGGCCACCCAGGACTCGTCTGGGAGGCTCACCCCCACTGTGCAGGCGGGGAGCGCCCCGGGGGGCGGGGGGGGGGACCACGTGGCCCACCCCCAGGCCGGCTGCCTTCGCTGCTCCTGCGCGGCCTGGCTCGGCGGGGTCCGGTCTGGACGTGAAGCAGGCCCTGTGGTGGGCGCTCTGCCTGGACAGACCACTCGGCCTCTCAGCGGCTCCGCCTCTGTCTGGGCCGCACCCCTGCCCCCCAGGTCCCTGCCCCCCAGGTCCCTGCCCGCCAGGTCCCTGCCCCCCAGGTCCCTGCCCGCCAGGTCCCTGCCCCCCAGGTCCCTGCCCCCCAGGTCCCTGCCCCCAGGTCCCTGCCCGCCTGGCGCAGCCGCGGGCGCTGTGAGGCTCCGTCATCGCTCTCCCGCCCACAGCGAGCTGTTGCGGCGCTTTCCAGACTCGGAGGGAAAGCTGGTCGGAGGCCTGGCTCTGCGGAGCCCGTTTCTGGCGCGGCCCGTGTCTGCGGTGCTCCTGTGGCCGCAGAGATGTCAGGCGGCTGTCCCGCAGCGTCTGGCAGGCTCCGTGGTGCTCGTGTGCTCCACGGCTTTAACATGTCGCATGTGCTCCACATGCTTTAACACGGGGAAGCTCTCCCTGGGCTTTGCCTGTGCTCCCGGTCAGCCCGCCCCGCCTGGGAGGGGGCCTCGATGGCTCTGCCTGCCCCCCCCGGGGCTCCTCGGGCCCGTGTGGGGGTCTCGGGGTACTCTGCGGGGCCTGTGGTCAGCGTTCCTCAGGCCTCTGCTCTGGTGGCAGCTGGGTCTCCCAGAGCCGCGTTTCCCACAGGAAGGATGGCAGCGTTTCTTGACCCTGTCTGTCCTCCTCCCTCGGTGTCGCATCGCGGGCCCCTGACGCCCTGCGATGGTTCCCTGCTCGGCCCTGGACTGGGCACCTGCCAGGCCCTCTGGGCGGTGAGTGGCTCTGAGCCGGGGTGGAGGCTGCAGGGAGCGGCTGTCGGGACCACGCGTCCCTCTTTCCAGCCTCCGCCAGCTTCCTCCGGGCCCCCCTCCACCCGTGGAAAGGCATGGGGCCGCTGGTCAGCTTGAGGGACAGCAGTGGGTGTGGAGAACTCCAGAGCGGCCGGTGCACGCCTCCATCCTGAAGGGATGAAAGCGAAGGCCTGGCTTTCATGGACATGCAGTCAGCGCCCAAGAGGCCAGTGAAAAGCGATGGGGCTCAGCCGCGGGCAGCTTCCGTTTCCACCACTGGCTTAGACCTTGCGACGTGTCGAGCGAGTGCATGTCCCACTGACGTTGTCTCTCGTTGCCAGGCGCGGCCTTGGACGGGACCGTCACAGACGCCGTGGGTAAGGCGGGCGCCGCTCCTCAGCTAATGGACTGAGATGTTGTCACGGAAATAGGATGATGTAGTGATGACATGGTTGACGTTTTAGAGGACCGTTAAAAGTAAATACAAAACCATATTCATGGCAGCTGTTCATTACTTCGTTTTTTAAAACTTTGTCCTTAAAACGCGGTGCTGAGCCCGTCCGTCACTTGGAGCTGATGCTTCTCTCTCACGTAAGGGAGAGGAGGGGACATTTTCCAACCGGGCGAACCGGCAGTAGCCTTCTTCTGCTCGGGGTCTTTGTGGCAAACTTGTCCCTCAGCACCGCTCTTGGTCGTTTCCTAGTCTCCCGGACACACGCAGTCTCTGTAGAGAGCCCTTAGAACAAGGTTGATACCAAACCAAACCGGTCCCCACGGGTGTGGGTGACGGCGGCCTCAGAGGCAGACACCTCCGCGCCGCTGCCATCACCGGGGAGTCAGGGCTGTCGGCTCTGGGTGGTTGTGACCCTTTTAAGAACCTTTACCATAACCCTCATCAGGACAGAAAACAACTCCGGCCACGTGTCTGGTTGGAAGGAGTTTTAAACACTCCATCGTCGCCATGGCAGTGCGGCTCCGTTGGTGGAGCAGTGACCAGTGCACCAGAGGTCACGGTTCGCTTCCTGCTCGGGGCACACGCCAGGCTGCGGGCTCGATCCCCCGTAGGGGGCGTGCAGGAGGCAGCCAGCTGATGTTCCTCTCTCACCGAGGTTTCTCTCTGTGTCTCCCTTTCAGAAAAAGCAACAAATGAATAAACAGCACAAACTAGCGAACAGATACGGAGCGCGGCAGGGTGGTCACTGGAGGGGAGGGGCGGGAGACCTGGGAGTGCGGGGTCCAGCGCCTGTGACGGGGGCCTGGGCTTCGGGGCTGAGCACACGGTAGAGCAGACAGATGTCTTACTGTGAAGTGGCACATCTGGAATTTCTAGAAGCTGGTGGTCAGCTTACAGAAAGCACTGGCGTTTCCCTCGGAGGTGGTGGGGTGACCGAGCGCCGGCCGTGCGCCTCCAGGCTGGGCCTGTCCAGAGACGTGAAGACTGAGTTATCGACACAGCAGTGTTTTGCTGTTAGTATTTTGAAGCAATTGAACCGCAGACTGTGTAGCATGTGGCGCATTTTCAATGTAAACTTGAATCAGAAACAAACTGAATAATGTGCTTGGTACAGTGTGTTCCAAGTCTTCAGTACCCACGCCTGTGGCCTGTCTCCTGCTTGTCACCTGCGGGGACGCCCCGGCCACAGGAATCCCCCCTCTGGGCAGCTGGTCGGGTCCCCTGGCGCTCACGGGACAGAGGTGCTGTGCGCGGCTCTAGTCAGGCCGCAGGGGAAGACGCGTGCTCGGGCTTACAGCTGTGCCGCGCTGGCGGGCGGCGTGGGCGCGGGAGAGCGGGCGGTCGGGACCTGCTCGGTCAGGTGCCGATGGGGAGGCAGAGGAAAGAGCTGCGTGTCCGGAGGGGAGGACCGTGTCGTCCTTGTAGGAGGAGGCCGAAGGCAGAGGACGGAGCAGGTGGAAGATCAGCCTCTGCTGGCGGGTCTGTCTGCGCTTTTGGTGCTCATCGCTGCTTCAGGCGCTTCAGAACTAGAGCGAGGGAGATAGACCCGCTGTGATGGGGTTCCGGTCCAAGTCTACCACGAACTAGCCATTCATCCCGTGACTCTGGGCCTCAGTGTCCATGTCTGGAACACGGAGGCTCCTGTGCAGTCGACCACAGGCAAATCTTTCTGTCATGGATGTTCTAAGTAAATACCAGAATGACTGTCATTTTGGCTCTTCTTTGAAAGGAGACCACGTTGTCGTGGGTTGTGTTTACTTTACGTGTGAAGAGGAACCTGCTTTATGGTTACGTGGCATCGAACAGCGTAGGGGAAGTCTAGACCCTGGAGATGACCCAGGTCTGACACTGCTAAGCTGGTCTGTGAGGCAGGGAAGCCGCTGGCTCCCTCTGAGACCACCCCACGGGCTCCCTGCTTTATACCTGGGCTCAGCCATTGCCCAGACGCTTCAGAGCTGCCCCTTCGGGGCCGGCCCGGGCGTGTCCGCAGGCCGCTCTCCTCCCCCAGAGGGTTTGCGCAGGCCTGTGGGCGCTGGGAACGCTGCTGTGAGGACTAGGGTGGCGGAACCTGCTCCCACCGCACTCCTCGCTTGTCCTGTATTGAAAACACGTGATTGTTAACCCGAGTGCTGCACAGTGTGTCTCCCTGAGCCTTCCGGTCTGTGACCGCCTCTCTGACCTCCTGTTCACACGTGTGTTCTTCGCCTGTTCCAGGGCTCGGGCCCGGCCCCCGGCGCAGGGGCGCTGAGCGCGATGACCGTGGACGCCGTGTGCGAGCGGCTGAAGCAGATCGAGGGGCTGGAGCCGAGCATGCTGCCGCAGTACTGCGCCACCATCCGCAAGGTGAGGCCGCCTGGGGGGGAACGGGGAGCAGGCCTGTGCACACAGCACTGCACCACCGTCCGCAAGGTGAGGCCCGTCTGCGCGGAGGGTGGGGGGGACGGGGAACAGGCCCGGTCCCTGAAGGGGTGGTGTCACAGAGCGAGGACGCTGGAAACGCTCGCGGCCTGCGGTGCTGGGCGCACACTCGGGCGGTGTCAGGTGGCCACGTCTCCTGGTCCCCGGCTGTCTGTGCTGCGGGTGAGTGCACTTCACCCACTAGTGACCCAGAGCCCGTCACTCTCCCTCCGTCCTGTCCCCAGGCGAACATCAACGGCCGCGTGCTGGCGCAGTGCAACATCGACGAGCTGAAGAAGGAGATGAACATGAACTTCGGAGACTGGCATCTCTTTAGGAGCACAGTAAGGTCCTGGGGACTCCGGCGTCGTGGGAAGCAGGGCCAGGACGTGGGGGTCTAGACGAGGCCGTGTCTGTGGCTTCTTAAAAAGCACAGAGAATGCATTGGGCGCACCTGCCACTGCGTGTCCGTTAGGCAGGGCACACGCAGCACGTGATGGCCGCGGCCTCCGGCCTTGCCCCTGGGAGAGGCCCCCTCCCCCTTCCCCTCGGCCGGCCTCTGGTCCGGCCCTAAAGCCCAGGCCGGGGCTGTCCTGTCGGGCCTGTGCGCCCCTCACAGCGAGAGTCCTACGTCTCCTCAGGAAACACTGCATTCTGTGTCTGACCGCCCTCCACCCATTCAGTCCTCACTCCCAGCGTCCCCCGGGACATGTGTCCTTGCCTGCCTCCGGCCAGGGCTCCGGCCAGCAGGCTCAGCAGAGCCCCGGCCCTTGCTGCTCCCTCAGCCATTTCCCACCCGCTGATCCCCTGGTCCTGAGGCTCGGACTGGGCCCCATGCTCCCTGGGATCCTGATCACAACTGCTTTCTCGGCAGGAGCGCCGCCCAGCCCTGCCCCCCACACTCCCAGCTGCGTTTTGTTTTGTCCTTCAGTTAAACTAAAATAATCACATAACGGTCAGATGTGAGCATGACATGCATATGATTGTGCCCATTCCTCCTCTTCGTGTGCACATGAAGGTGAGCAGGGACAGCACACACACACTGAAGGGTGAGCGGGGACAGCACACACACACTGAAGGGTGAGCGGGGACAGCACACACACACTGAAGGGTGAGCGGGGACAGCACACACTCACTGAAGGGTGAGCGGGGACAGCACACACACACTGAAGGGTGAGCGGGGACAGCACACACACACTGAAGGGTGAGCGGGGACAGCACACACACACTGAAGGGTGAGCGGGGACAGCACACACACACTGAAGGGTGAGCGGGGACAGCACACACACACTGAAGGGTGAGCGGGGACAGCACACACACACTGAAGGGTGAGCGGGGACAGCACACACACACTGAAGGGTGAGCGGGGACAGCACACACTCACTGAAGGGTGAGCGGGGACAGCACACACACACTGAAGGGTGAGCGGGGACAGCACACACACACTGAAGGGTGAGCGGGGACAGCACACACTCACTGAAGGGTGAGCGGGGACAGCACACACTCACTGAAGGGTGAGCGGGGACAGCACACACTCACTGAAGGGTGAGCGGGGACAGCACACACACACTGAAGGGTGAGCGGGGACAGCACACACACACTGAAGGGTGAGCGGGGACAGCACACACACACTGAAGGGTGAGCGGGGACAGCACACACACACTGAAGGGTGAGCGGGGACAGCACACACTCACTGAAGGGTGAGCGGGGACAGCACACACTCACTGAAGGGTGAGCGGGGACAGCACACACTGAAGGGTGAGCGGGGACAGCACACACACACTGAAGGGTGAGCGGGGACAGCACACACACACTGAAGGGTGAGCGGGGACAGCACACACTCACTGAAGGGTGAGCGGGGACAGCACACACACACTGAAGGGTGAGCGGGGACAGCACACACACACTGAAGGGTGAGCGGGGACAGCACACACACACTGAAGGGTGAGCGGGGACAGCACACACTCACTGAAGGGTGAGCGGGGACAGCACACACACACTGAAGGGTGAGCGGGGACAGCACACACTCAGGGACATGCACTTGCTGAGTGTGCTGCTCATCTCCAGGAGGATAACCTGGTTTTCTTTCTAAGAATCTCTGATGCTTCTGCCCTGCGGCCTGTCGGGGCGGGGGGGGGGGGGGGGGGCAGGTGAGCGGTGCTTCTCCTGTGAAGGTTCTGGAAAGGGATGTGCTCTAAGGGGCGCTTCTCCTGAAGGTGCTGGACCTGAGGAGCGCCGAGCACCAGGTGGCCGCGGAGGACCTGCGCCTGCTCAACGAGAACAACAGCGGCCCCGCGCCCCCGGGGGAGCCGGCGCGCAGGCCCCCCCACGAGCTGCCGCACACCGAGCTCTCGGGCCAGGCCCCCTACACCCTCAACTTCAGCTTCGAGGAGCTGAACACGCTGGGCCTGGACGAGGGCGCCCCGCGGCACAGCAACCTCAGCTGGCAGGTATGCTCCCTGTCACACGGGACCGAGGAGGGCGGGCGGGGGCCATGGTCAGCTGATCGGGGTCTGGGGTCCTGAGCATCTCCCTCAGAACCACTCCTCCTGAGGGAGGAGCCGAGGGAGGAGCACGGTGGCTGGTGGCGGGACCGGGCGAGCGCAGACCGGAAGGCGGGGGGTGGGGACGCGGCCTGGCTGCGGGTTCCGTGTCAGAGAGCTGCCGCCGCCTGCTGCCTGAGTGCCGTGTCTCTCCTCTCCGTCTGTTCTTTGCGCCTCCTCTATGAGCTTCTCTGGGCTCAAAGGAAGTCCGACCCTAACTCTTCACCTTGGAGCCCGGCCCGTGGGGCTCAGTGGTTGGGCGTCGTCCTGTGGACCAAGAGGTTGTGGGTTCGATTCCTGATCAGGGCACAGGCCTCGGTTGTGGCCTCGATCCCGTGTGGGGCGCCCAGGAGGCAGCCGATCCATGATTCTCTCTCACCACTGGTGTTTCTCTCTCTCCCTCAACCTTTCTCTCTCTGAAATCAATGAAAGCACGTTCTTGGGTGAGGGTTTAAAAGAATAAAACAGATAAGTAAATAACCTTCACGTTGGAAACCAGTCCTTTAAAAATATTTTATTTCTGTTGACAAGACCGCCTGCTGGCTCAGGCTCCCACTCCCGCTGTGGCAGCTCCGGCCCCCCCCACCCCATAACCCCTCCTCCCCCCCCCCCCCGTCCGAGCTGCAGGCCCTTTAAGGCTTTTCCTTTTTTTTTTTTTTTTTTGCATTTTGAGTATATTTTACTCTGAATTGGAATTTGACAGAAACATTATGTCTTACAAGTTGAGAAAGGTGTTTTTTTTTTTAACATACATTGAAGATATGAGTATTTTGTTTTTGAGATATATCTCTAATCTTCTCTTTTCAAAGGGGAATTTTTACATTTTATCAATGAAGTTGGCTTTTTCAAAAAAAAGTTAAAAATTTGAAGTTTTGAAATAAGTGTTAAGGTTACTTGTTAATACAACCTTTAATTTATACTTTAACATATTAAAATAATTTTATTAAAATTTGTATAAAGTTTCCTATTAACAGGAAAATTACCCATAGTTCACAGCTTTTGTTAAACTCTCACGCAGAATTCTTTTTAAAAGAATTTGGTGTGTTGAGGACTTTGAAATTCTTAGAGTACACATATATTTCCTAAGCTGGTGTTTATTATGCCCCTCCTTTTTTTAAGGTGGAGAGTTTTGTGGTTTTTTAAAATATATTTTTTTGTTAATTTCAGAGAGGAAGGGAGAGGGAGAGAGAGAACCATGGATCGGCTGCCTCCTGCACACCCCACACTGGGATCGAGCCCGCAACCCGGGCCTGTGCCCCGACCGGGAATCGGACCGTGACCTTCTGGTTCCTAGGTCGCCACTCAACCACTGAGTCCTGCGGGCTGGGCTGCCCCCCCCCCCTTTTTGCTCCCCTGAATGCTCACGTCATTTTTCTCTGCATTCACAGTCGCAAACGCGCAGAACGCCCAGCCTCTCGAGCCTCAACTCCCAGGACTCCAGCATCGAGATCTCCAAGCTGACGGACAAGGTGCAGGCCGAGTACCGAGACGCCTATAGGGAGTACATTGCGCAGATGTCGCAGTTAGAAGGGGGGCCGGGCTCCGCAGCCGTCAGTGGCAGGTCCTCCCCTCACAGCACATGCTACATGGGGCCCAGCTCCTCGGGGGGCTCCCTCCACTCCGCCCTGGAGCCGGAGAAGGCCAAGGACGGCGAGCCGAAGCCGGAGGACGGGCGGAAGCCGTTCCTGATGAAGAGGGCCGACGTCCTCGATTACTCCTCGTCCGGGGTCTCCACCAGCGACGCCTCCCCGCTGGACCCCATCACTGAGGAGGACGAGAAGTCCGACCAGTCCGCCAGCAAGCTCCTCCCGGGCAGGAAGTCCTCCGAGAGGCCCAGCCTCTTCCAGACGGACCTGAAGCTCAAGGGCGGGGGCCTGCGCTACCAGAAGCTTCCCAGCGACGAGGACGAGTCTGGCCCGGAAGAGTCCGACAACACGCCCCTGCTCCGCGACGACAAGGACAGGAAGGCCGAGGGCCGGGCGGAGAGGGCGCCCCGGTCCCCGGAGCGCGGCGCCGAGCCCATCCGCACCTTCATCAAGGCCAAGGAGTACCTGTCGGACGCCCTGCTCGACAAGAAGGACTCGTCCGACTCGGGCGTGCGCTCCAGCGAGAGCTCGCCCAACCACTCGCTGCACAACGAGGCGGGCGACGCGCGGCTGGAGAAGGCCAACCTCATCGAGCTGGAGGAGGACGGCCCGGCGCCGCGGGGGCTGCCGCGCAGCCTGAGCGGCCTGCCGGACCCCGGCCTCGCCCGCATGTCCATCTGCTCCGAGGACAAGCAGAGCCCGTCCGAGTGCAGCCTGATGGCCAGCAGCCCCGAGGAGGGCTGGCCCGCCTGCCCCAAGGCCTTCAACCTCAACCGCACGCCCAGCACCGTGACCCTCAACAACAACAGCGCCCCGGCCAGCAGGGCCAACCAGAGCCTCGACGAGAGGGAGGGGCCCCGGGACACGGCCCCGGTGCTCCTGCGGCCCAGCCCCAGCTCCACGGCCCTGCAGAACGAAAACCTGAGGAGCCTGGCGCCCAAGCGGGGCCCGCGGGCCAGCTACGCCCGGCTCTCCAAGGAGTCCTCTGAGCTCTTGGCCGTGGCCGCTGCCGACAGCACCGGCTTCGGGGAGGAGAGGGAGAGCATCCTTTAGGGACCCCCGCAGGTGGCGCCCCGAGGCCGTGACAGAGCTGACGGGGTTGTAGGGCGAGGGCACCCTTTCATTCCCATAAGCGCGCGGGGCCGTGGGGGGGGACACGCTCACACAGCAGGAATTAGCTTTCACACTCACTGCTGTTTTAACTTCCATTGGCACAGACCCCATAGAAACGCTTGAGACCATCTGAGGATAAGGATCGGTCAGGTATCTTACATATAAAGGCTGTGATTTGCCAAAGAAAACAGCCCCTCAGACCGCTCACCGATGCTGAGGGGAGGCTCGGTGTGAGATGAGCCAGAGCCCAGGTCGCTTTTAGGGGTAAAAGATAAGGACTGACAGGTATGGAGTAGCCTGGAGACGAGGCAGATTGAGAACTAGCGCAGAGGCCGTGTAAGTAGTCAGATTGCTTATCAAAGGGTTTTTAACTTTAAGTGGGAAATACATGATAAAAGGGTTTTAAAACTGATGAGAAAGTGGGTCCAAAGCCCCAGAGTCGCGCCTCAGGGGCTGCGGTGTGGCCTGTAGGGCGGGGCCGTGACCTCCCCACGACCTGGGCGCTCTTCTCTCCGGTCTCGGACCGGCTTCCGGCAGGCCACCGGCCTGGGACCGCCTGTCTGCTCGGTAACTAAATCATGTGCCCAGCGTCCCCCCTCCGTGCCTAGCAATGAGGGGAGCCCTGACTCGCGGGAGAAGAGGCGCTCTCAGAAGTATCCGTGGACTGAGAGGAGGAGGGAACAGTGTGTCAGGTAGTCCGTGACATTGAGGTAGAACTGCACGTGGCCTCCCGTACCGGGCGGAGCTGAGCGCCTTCATCTTCTAAATCAGCATGTTAACTTGGGGGGGGGGAGAGGGGGCGGGTCCTAAGAAGGAAGTTTTTTAAAAAGTCGAACAACATACAAAGAAGGGTGACAAGAGGGCGAAGCTGGTGTGGCTGTGGCCTCCCGGCTGTGGGCGAGGAGGTTCCGTGGGTGGGAGGCCCCGCCAGGCGTGGGGATTTCTAACTCACGTAGATGAATTCTTGCAGCGTGGCGATCTCGAGATGTTAGATGTGATTGTAGAGTGTGAGTACCTAGATCCAGTGTCACAGTGTGATGGTTCCACTTCACGACCTTCATTCATGTGCGATAAGTTGTTAGCTTGACCAAACATTGTGCAGTGTAGTTGCTGTTTGGGGTCTCCCTGCCTGAGGCTCAAGTGTCTAACTTTTTCATAGCGTGTTGTTTTGCACGACCCTAACCATGTTCTAACCAGTCGGGAGAGGCAGGACGTACGACCTCGGATACTGAAACGCTAGCTTTAGGGTTTCTGTGTGTGTGAGCGTGCAGTGCTGTGTAGTCAGTAATTGTCTCCGAGGGGCACGCAGGGTGTCGATGCTGCTTGTGAAGCGCGCACTGTGGTACTCGGTGTACAAAAAACTAGAACAATAAAGAGATTGCATGCGATTCGGCTCGGAGTTTTTATTCATACGGCGATGATGGTGCTCGTGCTGTGCTGGTTTCTTCACGTGTCCGGAGCCTGTTAGGGGCGTCCAGGCTCAGGGCGCAGCCGTGCCCCGGCAGCTCTGAGCCGCCACCGGCCCCGGATCTCAGTCCGGCCCAGCGCGCGGAGCTCTCGGCAGCCGGGCCGGCGGCAGCTCGGGGCCGTGCGTCTGTCGCTGCGAGAAGTCGGTTGTCCAGGTCCTGGGGCCATCGGTTATTGGATGAACTCTCTGGAAGTTTGCTTCTCCACACTGTCACAGAAGTCAACAAACCAGTCACACCATCACCCATGGAATCTGCAAGTCTGTGTGTGTGTGTGTGTGTGTGTGTGTGTTTATAATGTGTGGCTTGGCCTGGTTCCCACATGTGCAAATCTGCGCTAGGCCGGGGGAAATGGTAGGAAAGAACTCCGGTGCCCTGATCTTGCCAGTCCTTCCGCCTGCAGCGTCAGTTTACATGTGTGTAAACCGCCTCACCTGCGCTGGAGCCAGGTGGTCTGTTCCCGTGGCACCGCAGTGAGCCAGGCCGCTCCCTGGGGCGTGTGGGCGGCGCCCGGAGGGACCAGGAGGGCCCCCAGCTGCTGTGGCTCTTGGCCGGCGCCTTCCCGGAGCCGAGCGTCCAGGACCCCTCGGAGCGGAGCGCGGCCTCCTTACGCGGGAGCGTGTGTGGTGTGTGTCACCTCCGTGAGCTTCCGCAGTGACAGTAATTTAAGTGCCCAGCCTGGTACGTGTAGAACCTTGTTTGCTGAAGTCCTCATCTTCCATGGGCCTCTCTTCAGACTGCGTGCCACAGCACTGCGGTAAAATCTATTTTAATCATCTTTTCCTTGCCAACACCATTAGAAAAAGAGTTTTTGAATGAAATTAAATATTTTTCCTTCTGGCTAAAAAACTAAAAATAGTTTTAATACTATATAATCTTTGGTAATACCAGGAATTCTCAGCCTATTTACAAGTTTCCCAGAGTTGAAAGCCCTGAATTCCTGGATAACTGACTAAATCAGCATAACTCCCAGGAAAAGCGAGGGCTAGGGGGCGCTGTTCCTTTACCGCAGGGATCAGTGGCTTAGAGGGAATGAGCCCGGGGCAGGGCAAGTGCAATCAGATCCACTCCTGGCAAAGGCCCCGGGCCCTCCTGCTGTCCAGGCTCGGGCTGCGGGCAGCGGGCAGTGGGCAGCAGGGGAGAGACAGGCGGGCATTTTTGCTCAGGGTGGGGTGGCTAAATGAAATGATTGCACCTTTAATTCCCCGGCTGTGGTGCCCCTACTCTCCCCTACCTCCGCATTGCAAGTAGGGACCATCATCACGCAAATGAACTGGTTAACTCAGCTCTGCTGCCCGGGGCCTCGTTAACTCATCTCAACCAGAAAGAAATCTCTCTGTACCATGGGCCACACTGGATGGACTCATGGCTCATCACTTCCGAAAGGTTGAGGATCCCTGGTTGAGGCTGATGAGCTAGAGATGGAATTGAGAATCCTATCTAATAATCTAATAAAGAGGGAATATGCTAATTGACCATCACTCCGTCACAAAGATGGCTGCACCCACAGCTGAGGCCAAGTTCCCATAAGAAGCCTTAAGGAGCAATCAGCAGGGACCTGAGGCTACACCCTCCCCCGCCCCCGTGGGGCTTGACAGGGGACCTCAGGCCACATCCCCCAACTGCAGGGCTTGACAAGGGACCTCAGGCCATGCCCCCCGCCTGGCGGGGCTTGACGGGGGACCTCAAGGTGAGCTTCCCGTCCTGGTGCTGGGCTAGGGGACCTCAGGCTGCTCCCCCCACCCCAGCACCAGGCCGGGGGACCTCAGTCCATGCCCCCTACCCTGGCATCAGGCGGGGGGACCTCAGACTGCACCCCTGCCTGGCAGGGCTTGATGGGGGACCTCAAGGCACACCCCCTGCCCTGGTCTGGGCTGGGGGACCTCAGGCCATGCCCCCCGTCCTGGCGCCGGGCCAGGGGACCTGAGGCTGTGCCCCCTGCCCGGTGGGACTTGACAAGGGTGGGACTGGCCAGGCCTGGATCTAACCCAATGTGGGGAGGGGGGGTGGCCGGGTCTGGGTCTCACACGATTTTGAGGCGCATGTGGGTGGGCAGGGACTTACTCTGGATCCCGTGGTGCACCCCAGACTGACAGGAGGAAGGTTTTCATATACATTTTACTAATTTTCTTTCATCTCTGACAGTTCTATTATAGAGAAAGGGCAAATAGCAATATTAAATTATTCCTCTAATTAATCCCCTTTTAATGTGCACGGATTTCATGCACCGGGCCACTAGTCTCATATAATTGTAAACACTTTCCTGCCTAGGGAGACCTGCCGCCCCTGGGATAGAGGCCCCTGCAGAGGATCCGGTCTAAGCGAAGGCAGGTGAGAGCCCCTTCCCCGCACAGGGAAGCCAGCGTTGAAAGCAGCTGTCACCCATGAGAGAGTTCACGTCCTCGCCACTTTAAGAAGTAGAGTGAAGCTAGAAACATCTAGATTAATGGCTAGAAATCCACCACTGTCACCCCCAAAGCCTAACTGTGCAGGTAGCATTACTAGTGAGCCCAGTGTTAACTCAGAGCTGCTGCCTGGGGCCTGGTTAAGCCTGGTTAACTAGACTCTACTGCCCGGGCCTGGTTAAGCCTGGTTAATTAGACTCTACTGCCCGGGCCTGGTTAACTCAGCTCTACTGCCCAGGCCGGGTTATCTCAGCCCTGCTGCCTTGGCCCTGGTTAAGTCAGTTCAGCTGCCCGGGGCCTGGTTAACTCAGCTCTGGTTCACAGGTCAATGCTCAACCACTGAGCCACCGGTCAGGGCTATTAGGACTTAGTTTTTTCTGAATTTTAACAGCGTGAAATAATATGTCAAACATGGATCAGAACTTGGATAAATGAAACTTTACTTTAACAAAGAATGTAGAGCTGCCTGCTCCTTGTTCAAGTGAAGCAGCTGCTTGAAATAATTGAGACGGCCTCGCTCACCGTCCCTGTCTAACTGCCGCCTGCTTTGTGCTTCTTTACCTCCTTCCCTTTCAAGGCAACAAGGGCTCTGGATCTTGTCGCCTGCCCAGAGCCTGGTCCTCCCACGCGGCTGAGCTCCCGACACTGGCTCCTCGCCAGCCGGAGGGGAAGAGACTGCGCCCCCGTCAGCGGCCTGTGCCGGCGGAGGGGGGAGGGGGTCCACGCGCCCCAACAGGCTCGTGGTTCTTCGTTGTTGAATTTGAGTTGGTTTTGGTGAAATGTTCCGTTTAGAAAATGTTCGGTAAAGCCCACGTGTAGAGTGAGAAGCATGTGAGCAAGCACGTGGCCTGCGACTCCTCTCGTCGAGGGGCCTCTGGGCAAATGTCTCATGAAACGCTGGGGGGTATTTTCAGAATCCCGGCTCCTGGCTCGTCCATCGCCTAAGCTGTGTTTCTGAGAATGTGTAGACTGCAGGTTGGTATACTTAATGCAAATTAAACTGCTTTTATTTTTAAAGAAACCACTTTCTTTTGGAGTTTTGTTTTTCTTCCTCTTGCTTTTACCTGGGTTCTTTTCACTCTTTGTGTCTTTAGTTGTTGTCTGATGTTGCCCTGCGTCCCTCCGGTTTTACGGGAGACCTTGCTGGAGCAGGGCAGGGCAGGAGCACTGAGGCCAGCCCGGGGTGAGGCCAGCGGGCGCCGGGCAGCACCTGTCAGGGGCGGGGACGCAGGCACCGTGGCCCACCCGCAGGGTCAACCCAAACCGCACCGACCAGTAGGCTCACCTGTGCGCGCAGGTCCCCACAGCCGGCCTGGCCCCGCCTCCTCACCCTTCGCCTGTCCGGCCCCCGAAGGCTTTTCTGTGTGACCCTGGGGATCTTCCCAGACGTTGCCTCTGTGATGGCTCCAGAGGGCGACCCCAGCCCGGTGCACGTGGCCATCGGGGGGCGGGGCTGCGCGTGCCGCGGGAGGGCTGGGAACCTGGCCACTCACGTCCTCAGCTTGGCCCGTGTGGAGATGCCCGTCCCGTCAAGGTCTGTAACTGCAGAGTCAGATTAAGATGGTGCAATGCCACTCGGCATTTAGGCTGAAAATGTTTCCCGCCCGGCCGCGAGGCTCAGCAGCTGAGCCGGGGCTGCTGATCCCCAGGAGGGGGCGTGCAGGAGGCAGCCTATGGATGATGTTTCTCTTTCATTGATGGATGTCTCTCTCCCTCTCCCTTCCTCTCTCTCTCAAAATCAATAAAAACATATTTATTTATTTATTTATTTATTTATTTTTAAAAAGAGCCCCAGCTGGTTTTGCTCAGTGGATAGAGCATCGGCCTTCAGACTAAAGAGTCCCCGGTTCGATTCCTGGTCAGGGCACAGGCCCGGGCTGCAGGCTCGATCCCCAGTGTGGGGCGTGCAGGAGGCAGCCGATCCGTGATTCTCCCTCATCATTGGTGTTTCTCTCTCCCCCTCTCCCTCTCCCTTCCTCTCTGAAATCAAGGGGGAAAAATGTTCCAGGCACAGCAGCTATGGCGACAGCTGGCGTGTTCCTCTGAGCCCGAGTCGGGGTGCAGCGTTGTTACTTAGGGGTGGGCCAATTCTGACTTTACTTTTAGCTGTATTTGCTCTACAGTCATGGGCTCCCCGTTCTAAGACAGGGTTGGGGTCTCCGGAAGGGCTGTCCACATAAGACAAGTAAAAGTCTTAAGTCTATAGCCACGTGGTTATATTTATAGAGAAAACAATCGTTTTGCTTTAAACATCAAACATAGTTGTTTCTACTGAAAACTTTGGAACAATGTTCAAGTTTTGGTTATAAATTTATTGACTTTCTTTAACATCCTTTATCCCATTATTATTATTTTTTAAAGTAACTATTGTTGAAAGTATTCTCTATGTCCCCTTTTCCCCCCCATTTACCCCCTCCAGCCCGTCCCCCCCGCCCCCCGCCCCAGGCCTTCAGCACCCCACTGTCTGTGTCCATGGGTGATGCATATCTGCATACAAGGTTTTTGGTTGATCACCTCCCACCCGCCTTCCCTCCGAGATTCCGCACTTTGTTCCATGCTTCCATGTCTGAATCCACTCTGTTCCTCAGTTTATTTTGTTCATTAGATTCCACATATAAGTGATCATGTGATACTTGTCTTTCTCTGATTGGCTGATTTTGCTTAGCATAATGCTCTTCAGGCCCCTCCATGTTGTGTTAAAGGGTGAGGGATCCTTCTTTTTTTACAGCTGCATAGTATTCCATGGGATAAATGTACCACAGCTTTTTTATCCACTCATCTACTGATGGCCACTTGGGCTGTTTCCAGATCTTAGCGATTGTAAATTGTGCTGCTATGAACATAGGGGTGCATACATTCTTTCTGATTGGTGTTTCGGTTTCTTCAGATATATTTCTAGAAGTGGGGTCACTGGGTCAAATGGCAGTTCCATTTTTAATTTTTTTGAAGAAACTCCATACTGTTTTCCATAATGGCTGCACCAGTCTGCATTCCTACCAGCAGTGCACGAGGGTTCCCTTTTCTCTACATTTTTGCTAGCACTTGTCATTTGTTGACTTGTTGATGGTAGCCATTCTGGCAGGTGTGAGGGGACACCTCACTGTCGTTTTAATTTGCATCTCCCTGATGATCAGTGACTTTGAGCATTTTCTCATATGTCCCTTGGCCTTCTGTATGTCCTCTTTGGAGAAGTGTCTGTTTAGGTCCTTTGCCCATTTTTAAATTGGGTTGTTTGTCTTCCTTTTGTTAAGTTGTCTGAGTTCTTTATGCATTTGGAGATTAACCCTTTATCGGGTGTATCGTTGCCAGCTATGTCCTCCCGTGCAGGGGGCCCCCTTTTCGTTTGGTGGATGGTCTTTTCCTTAGGTGCGGGGTCAGACCTGCACGCAGTGCGCACTTAAGCGGGATGTCCCTGCTCCGTGTGCGGTCTTAGTGCGAGGTGGCTTCCACATGCCTGCCTCTGCCTGTGGGGCTGTGGGGACCATGGCCAGCCCCGTCCGCCCGGTGCCCGTCCGTCTCTAAGCTGACGTTGTCCTCTCACCTGAGTCTTCAGGAAGCTACCTTCCCGGCGGGCGGGCTTTCTCTGGGGAGCCCGTCCTCTCTCCCTGCCGTGCCAGGCGCAGGCTCCTCTCCCTCGCAGCCGACACGCTGTGGCCTCCTGGCCCGGCACCTGCTGCTGAAATGCGGTGGTCGGGGTGCCCCTCAGCGCTGACACCTCCCACAGCCAGGGAGTGCCCGCCCGCGCCTCCTCGCGGCACGGGGAGACGCGAGCCTGGTGGGTAGCAGGGTAACAGGGTTTATTACTGACACAGCTGCAATAAGTTGGGAAAAATTAATTGAATCTCAAACACGTTGGACACGTCTAATGGAAGACACGGGACCGAGTGTGGCGCTGTCCCTTATGGAGCGGGAGGCCCGGGCGCAGCCCGCGCGTGGAGGGGAGAACTCTGACTCCGAGGGTTGGCGGCAACGTGTGGGGACCTACCCTGGTCCCGGCGGCCGTGAAGACGAGGGAGGGACTGTTACGCATTTGGCATAAATGGAAGTGACCATCATTTGGAGAAAAGCATTCATGTCAAAGGTCGTGTGGAGACAAGTTTTCCTGTAAAAATACAGGAGCAGGGCTGGTTGGAAGGACATGAATAAAGACTGTGGCCTTGAACACCGCGCCAGGCACGGAGGCATCGGGGGGGGGGGTCAGGACACCGGGGCGGGCTGTGGTTCCCCCGCCCGGAGACCCCCAGTTCTCGATGGGAAGACCTGTGTAGCCACCCTCCAAGGCGGCCCCAGAGGCCCCGCCTGTGCTCGCACCCTACACCCTTGGGGCCCCCCACCCCCCTCCCCCGTTGTCCCAGGGTTGGTCTCTGTGGCCCACAGTGGCGGTATGTCACTCGCTGGGGTCATTTATAAAGTGACCCAGCCCTGACTGGTTTGGCTCAGTGGATAGAGCGTCGGCCTGTGGACTGAGGGGTCCCGGGTTCGATTCCGGTCAAGGGCATGTGCCTTGGTTGCGGGCACATTCCCAGTAGGAGGTGTGGAGGAGGCAGCTGATCGATGTTTCTCTCTCATCGATGTTTCTAACTCTCTATCCCTCTCCCTTCCTCTCTGTAAAAATCAATAAAATAGATTTAAAAGTAAATAAATAAATAAATAAAATAAAAGGGTGGCATCATCGTATCGGGTGGGAACGCAGGTCTGCTCTCTCCTGCGGTGACGGGGCGAAGACCAAGGATGGGGCGCGTCTGGGCCTCGCCGGCGGGTCAAGGTTGGGGGCTCATTCTCAGCAAAGCGGGACAACACCCCTGGGGTGGAGGGAACGAAGGACTGGGGAGGAGACCACTGCCACGCACCGGCCGTGAGTACCTGGAACGGAGCGAGGGGCAGGCCGGGCACGGGCGGGCCGCTGAGCAGCGTGGCCAAGGCCGCCGGGAGACACAGGCCGGGAAGGCCTGGGTGGCGCGGGGAGACGCCGGGAAGGCCTGGGTGGCGCGGGGAGGTGCTTGTCTGTCAGTCACACCTGGGACGGGTCCTTGTTAGCCACACTCAGGGTCAAATGTCAGATTCCTGGGCACTTGGGTTTCTAACGTTTACCTGTCCTCCAGTTCCCGAGGGGCAGCCTTCCCACTGGCGTGTCTTCTCTCAGTTCCCTGGGGCGTTCGGTCGTGCCCACCTCCTGGGCTCATTCCTCCGCGTTTTATTCCCGTCAATGCTGTTGTGAATGGAATGGTTTCCTCAGTTCCCTTTTCAGGTGGCTCATGGTTGGTGCATAAAAGGCCCCAGCGCTTCTAAGCTGGGTTTTAACCATTGCTTTTGGTTTTCCATTTCAGTAACTATAGCTTGTTCTTCTCTTACGTTTTCAATTAGTTCTTTGATTTTTAAAACCACTTTCGTCGTCCTTGTTTGTAGCCTTTCTAGTTCTTTCATTTCCAATCTTTCTCTTCATTGTCTCTACTGATTCTCTCATGGCAAGTTGCTTTTTATTGTGTGTTTTTTTTAATGTGCGGTTTTCACGGGCCACTGAGTGTGAGAACTGTGTGTGCGCTGTCTGGGGGGTTCCTCTCGCAGGAGGTGCTGGGCTCGCCAACCCCCAGGGGTGTTTACGTTGATGTGTCGGCGTTAGGATTTCCTGAGCTAGCTGGTCAGTGCTTAGTCCTCGGGAAGGCAGGCCCGTGGCTGTGAATTTCAGGGAGAGTTTCCCATCCAGGCTGGCGAGTGATCGCATCTCGTCTGCCCTGTGGCAGAGACTGCCGCCCCGCCCCGCACGGCGGTCTCCTCCCGATGTCCTGCTTCACGCGGTCGCAAACCTCCACGCAGCGCCCTGCCCACTCCGATCCAGCCCCCAGGGTTCCCAGTCACCCTTGGATTTTTCTGTTTCGGCAAAAATAAAACATGAATCATTGGGATTTTGACAGGGATTGCACTGGGTCTGTAGATTGCTTTGGATGGCATTGACATTTTAACAATATTAAGTTCAATGATTTATTATTTAATAATTCAGTTAAGTTCCAGGTGACGTCTCTCCACCGTCCTGATGTTCTTGCAGGCTCAGGCGGGCGCTCCTCAGACCCTCACGATCCTACATCCCCTGCTCCGCCCAGCGGCCCCCTCTCCGTGGGCAGCCTGCCCGCCGGCCTCTGGGCCGCTCTGCAGAGGGGAGGGCACCCGGCCGGTGTCGGGAACTGGAACGAAATGTAAACGGACCTGCCCGTGCCCCCGCGGAGGTTGCTGCGACCTTGACTCCAGGCCCAGATAAGGACGGACAGCTCAGGTCAAGTGAAACATTAGCCAGCAGCCCGGCACTGGAGGGCGCAGAGCCTCAGCCCAGTAAACAGTCCCACCAGCTCACCTGCAGGCGATGCAGTAAAATCCTCAGCAAGCAGACAGCCCGGCCCTGCCCACCAGGCTCTCCCTGTGCCTCCCAGCAGCGGCCCAGGGCCGTCCTGCGAGGGCGCCCCTGCCCTGCCCCCCAGAACAAGACAGGGGCCCCGCACCTCTGGCCCTGCAGCCTCGCCCGGGAGCCCTGGCTGGCGTGGCTGAGCAGGTCAGGAAGATGAAATCACAGACAGTTCAGGGACAGAGGGGCCGGTCTGGCTCTCCTTCGGCCTCACAATCCAGTTAGGCCGCCCAGAGGCACAGGGGGAGCAGGTGCAGGTACTGAATCCGGACCCCCCACAGCAGGTGCAGGTACTGAATCCAGGGCCCCTTCCGCCCCAAGCAGGTGCAGGTACTGAATCCAGGGTGCCTACCCCCCCCGCCCAGCAGGTGCAGGTACTGAATCCGGACCCCCCCCCAGCAGGTGCAGGTAGCAGGTACTGAATCCAGGGCCCCCCCCCAGCAGGTGCAGGTACTGAATCCGGACCCCCCCCCCAGCCGGTGCAGGTACTGAATCCAGACCCCCCCCCCCCCAGCCGGTGCAGGTACTGAATCCGGACCCCCCCCCCAGCCGGTGCAGGTACTGAATCCAGGGCGCCCCCCCCAGCAGGTGCAGGTACTGAATCCAGGGCCCCCACCCCCAGCAGGTGCAGGTACTGAATCCGGACCCCCCCCCCCCCCCAGCCGGTGCAGGTACTGAATCCAGGGCGCCCCCCCCAGCAGGTGCAGGTACTGAATCCAGGGCGCCCCCCCCCCAGCAGGTGCAGGTACTGAATCCGGACCCCCCCCCCAGCAGGTGCAGGTACTGAATCCAGGGCGCCCCCCCCCCAGCAGGTGCAGGTACTGAATCCGGACCCCCCCCCAGCAGGTGCAGGTACTGAATCCAGGGCGCCCCCCCCCCAGCAGGTGCAGGTACTGAATCCGGACCCCCCCCCCCAGCAGGTGCAGGTACTGAATCCAGGGCCCCCCCCAGCAGGTGCAGGTACTGAATCCAGGGCCCCCCCCCCCCCCAGCAGGTGCAGGTACTGAATCCGGACCCCCCCCCCCCCCAGCCGGTGCAGGTCCGGGTAACAGAGGAGGAGGAGGAGGGGAGGCCGCGCGGGCCGCCGGAGGAAGGGACGGGGCGCGCGCTGTGGGGGGAGTGACCCCCCAGTCCGCTCCGGAGGCGGTGCCCCCGCGCGTCCGCCCCACGCGCCCGAGGCCCCGCCCACGAGGACGCCGCTCGCCAGCCGCCTCCGCGGGCCAGCAGGGGGCGCCCGGCCTCCACCCGCCGGACCCGGGGCGCCGCTCCGCCGCGAACAGCCCCTGGACAGCCGCCCTTTCCGCCGCCGCCGCCGCCCGGGTCCGCGTCCCGCGTGGCCCACGCCGGCCCCGGGGCCGTGCAGGTAGGTGCCCGCCGCGTGCGCCCGGGGGCCCTGCAGACCCGCGCCCGCCTGTCCCTCCGCGGTGCGCGGGTCGGAGGCCAAGGACGGGCCGGTCCCGGGGGAAGGACGAGGGGAAGGACGGGCCGGTCCCGGGGGAAGGACGGGGGGAAGGACGGGCCGGTCCCGGGGGGAAGGTCGGGGTCGGGGGCAGCGACCGTCCGCTCCGCCCGCTCCCGCGCTCGCCCGGGGACCCAGCCCCGCAGCACAGGCGCCCGAGGCCGGGGCGGGTCGGAGGGGCGGCCGGCGGGGGTGACCGCCCGTCCAGGTGGGCGCGAGCCCGCCTCCCTGGGGTACGATTATCAACAACAACGACGGCCTGGTCCTGCGCGGGCTCTCAGCGCGGGCGCCTGGCCTGGGCGATGGGCGCACAGGTGGGCCCCCCACACCTGCTGGCTGGGCGGGGGAGGGGTCCCAGGTGAGCCTCCGAGCCCTGCAAGGCGCCCCCACCTCCACCTCCACCTCGGACAGGCCTTCCAGACCTACCCGGCCCCCCACCCCCACCCCCACCCCCGGAGTCCGTCTGTCCGTCTGGGTGCGGTCAGGGGTGAAGGGCGAATCCAGCCACCTGGGCTGGAGCGGAGGTGGAGGAAGTGCAGGAGCCGGCGGCTGGCCTGGCACAGCCCACTCCCAGGGGCGGTCAGTCCCAGGGGCCACGGGACGCGGGGCCTCCCTGCCCTCCCCCCATCCCCCCGCTCCTGTGCAGCCTGGCTCTCCAGAGGAGCAGCTTCCTCACTCCCTAAGCTCCGCACACCTGCTCAGGTAGCCCTTCCAGGCGCCGCTAGGCACCCCTACAGCACCCCCATCTCAGTGTGACTCACCCCAGGCGGGAGGAAGGCTGAGAGAGAGAGAGAGACAGAGAGAGGAAGAGACAGCTCTGAAAAACCACCCAGGATCCAGGGTTGACTCCAGACACGGTTTATTGTCATCGTTACACAGTCTACATAAACGTGAACTTGTAGGGGGGTTTGGTTCAGTTATAACAGAGCGTAATAAAGATCATAGCACTGGTCCCCTGAAATAAAGCAGGCAATCACCATTCAATAAACACACTTGATTTATTTATTTTGTATAAAAGGGTTAAGTGTACAACTAAACTTTTATAAAAAGTTTAGCACGAACAAGTACATCATTCCACGTTGTCTGCAGAAACGGACCTCTCTGCCACCGTACCAGCCAACTCTGGAGAGAGAGTTCGCACGGCTGCACTCAGTATATATATAGATATATTTATGTATAAATATACACACAGCGTTCAGTAGGCTTGTGTCAAAAAGGCAAGTTTCTGACCCAAAGACTTCATTTTAAGTCACTGAACACTGGATCCTTCTGGTAGTCACGCTCCACCTTCGGAAAAAAGGCAAAGTCTGCTGAAATGGGGCAAAACTCCTTGTGATTTTAAAGTGTCCGCTCCCCACGGCGGGGAGAGTATATAAAGAAACCTTCCGACTTCAGAAAGGGCATCGAAAAGTCTTTTTCATAAATAACGCCTCTCCCGGGCCAGGCCAGAAACACACCCCGGGGCAGAGGGCTGACCCTCCCAGTCCTGCGTCCATGTTTTAAAAAAGGCCCATTCAACGCGCCGTCCTCCTCGTGAGAGGCCGAAAAGCAAGTTCCTGTGGATTTGTTGTTGTGCAAAGCGAAGGGGGAAAGTCCTGGCCACCTGCAAGAGATTGCGAGAGAGAGAAGGCGGGTGAGCAGAGTGCGCCCGAGGGCAGGGGCGCCAGGGCGGGCGCCAGGAGGAAGCCGCAGTTTGAACATTTAACCAAACACCCGGGGATTGGGCAAACCCTGGCGCCCAGATGCGCACACACACTCGGCCCCGACAGCGCAAATTAAACATGAAAACAGCAGAGGCCCGGCCGGCTCCCCGCCCCAATCTTCTGCTGGGATCTCCCGGGCCTCGCAGGCGCCTGTCTGCTTCTTGTAACAATTATTTGATTGAAAACAGCCCTCTGGTGAGCAGATAGGGGAGCCGGGTCCCACAGCCCGGGGCGGGCGGGCGGGCGGGCGGGCGGGCTGCCCAGGCGCAGGGCAGCCAGGCGGCCGGCCGAACCCCACAGGCCCGGGTGGGGAAGGAGGATCCCTGTGGAATTCGCGGCGATAAGATTAATGGCACGGAGGTTAGTACCTCGTAGCACCAGGCCGCCCGGAGGCAGCCAGGGCATTCCCCGCCGGGCAGAAGCCACGCACGCTCTCCCCGACCACCTTCAGAGCAAGTCATTTTATTTTTAGTTTTAGTGTTTTTGTTTTTTTTCTTAAGGAAAGTGTCCTGTGATCTTGAGTCACCAGCACTAGAAGCTCCTACATACAACGAAGTACACACACATCCACATTTTTTACAGGCACGCAAGCACGCCGCACACACGCATGAAGAAAACACACACTCCAAAAGGCCGTTTAACCCGCGAGCCACGAGCTCACACTCACCGTCCTCAGCCACAGAGCGCTTTGCTGTCGTTGGACAGGAGCTCAGCAGGGAACTCGGAAGCCTGGAGAGAGAGGGGGGGAAAGGCACGATGTCAGACAACCTCAGGAGCCGGGCCTCCCTCTCTCTCTCTCTCTCTAAAGTAGTTCCTAGAACAGCAAGTTCCATCAGACACGTTTATGCTAAATTCAGATCAAAGACAGGGGCATCAGCATGTCAGAACTTCCCGGCGATGCCACCCCGGCTCCACCGGCAGCGCCGCGGGAAGAAAGTGAAGTTACTGCGCTCACGTCTCATCCCCGGCTGCGGCCGCGGGCCAGGGGGTCTGGGTCTGATCGCCCGCGTGCGCGGCGGCCCGGGGGGCGGTCCTACCTGCAGGGACAGGACGCTGATGTCCGTGTTCAGGGTGGTCAGCGGCGTCCGGGCCGCCGGGCTCTGCCCGGGCCGCGGGTGGTGCAGGCTGACCATGGCGGGGTGCGCGTCCAGGGCGATCTGCAGGTCCAGGATGTAGTCGATGACGTGCTGCAGGATTTCCATCTTGCTCACCTTCCGGTCCTGGGGGATGCTGGGCACCAGCTCCTTGAGCTTGGAGTAGCAGTCGTTCATGTTGTACAGCAGGCTCAGCGGGTCGTCCACCGGCGTCTTGCTGCGGGAGATGCCCAGGCTGTGGTCCGAGAGGCTGTTCTTCCGAACGGACCTCACTGGGCTGAAGGCTTTCATGCTGACCGACCGCGGGGAGGCAGGGAGAGGCCGGGAGGGAGCGGGCTGCCCCGGAGCAAGGCCGCCGCCGCCGCCGCCGCCGCCGCCGCCGCCGCCTGCTAAGGTGTCCGCGCTCGGCACCCGGATCCGCTCAGAATGAAGCCGGGAGCGCGGCGGGGCGGCTTTTATCGGCCTTCGCCGGGGCTACGCGGTCCCGCTTCCCTGCGTCCCCATTGGTGGGAAGCGTCACGTCCATCAGGCCGAGCGGGTGCCTCCATTGGCGAACCCGTGCGCGGGGCGGGGGCTTGGTGCTTCCGCGTTTGCAGCCAATCCGCGCGAAGTGGGCGGGGCGCGCGGGAGCCCAGCTGGGGTGGTAAATAGAGTACAGTAGGCGCCGCGCGGGGGGAGGGGGCGGGGGAGGAGGGGCGAGAAGGGGAGCAGCAAGGGACGGTGGGGGAGGGGGACCCCAGGAATCTAAATGTGCATCTCGATTCCAATTCCCACGGCGAGGCAGGACCCTGGCGCAGGGTGTGCCCGGCCCCTCGGAGCCCCCTGCAGCCCTGGGACAAGTCCTGCGCGGCAGAGGGAGGGACGCAGCTCCCTGCGGTTCAGGGAGGGTCATGCAGACGGAAAGCGTGTCTGCACAAAGGGAAAACGCACCTAAGTTTGCCATGGACAAGGCATGTTTGTGGAGCGAGTTTCCGCTCTTGAGATCAGGAAAAGCTCTGTGGGGAAAACAAACACCCCACGGGCATTCAGAGACAGCTCTGGTGCGGGGTCCTGCACCCGAGCGACGCGGGAGGCGTCCGTGTGAACTCGGGAAAACGCGCGTGCCTGGAGGCAGGAGGCTCCCGGGGGGCCTTTCTAGAACAGGGCAGAACTATGGTAATGACCCTGCTAATCGGAATCATTAGGGTAATCTGCATATGGAAGCTGTGTTTCCATACAGCGCCCTTGAGGCTGCGGGTCTGCCGTGCCCTGCAGCGTAGGTGGCAAAGCAATGGAATTCATTGTGCACGAAGAGTGATTTCTGGTGTCACATTCCGGCACCTACGGCATTTTTAAAGCTTTGTGACAGGTAGGTGGCTCTAGCCAATGGCCGACATCCTCACAGGGTAGTTTTTTAAAAATGCTGTCCTGGGTGAGGTTTGGGATCTTTGAACACGAGTACCGAATGCAGCTTCAGGGTTTTGTTTCGGGTTTTTTTTTCTTCCTGTAAATCTTCAAAAACTCATTCCTGTGGTCTACCTCTTTAAAAAGTTTGGGGCTCTTGGCTAAAATACTTTTCAGTTAATTCACACATAATTCCAGCCCAACCGAAGCCCACAGTACATCAGTTGTGTATTCTGAAAATCAGACTTCTCCCGAATACAATCCACGGGAAAACCGAGAGCACGTCCTATGGATGAGAACCTTGTTCACTGTTTGGTCTGGATCTCCACCTCCTTTGCATTTAAAAAGGGGAAGGGGGGCAGGACTGGAGAAAAAACGCTCCGTAACGAGGGAACTATTTTTTCCTCCGATTAATAATTAATTCCTCGGCTGCTAGGCCGGCCCAGTGCCTGCCCCTGGCCTGCTCCTGAGGGAGCGCAGTGGGTGGTGCTGAGGAGGGTGCCGCTTTCAGGACACCCAGCCGCTTCCTTCGGCAGGAGGGCCGAGGCCGGTTTCCCGGCCTGGCGGGGAGATCTGCGGAGGGCCAGGCCGCGCGAGTGCCGCCCGCACCCCGGCTCCTGGCGGCGCTGGAGGAACAGCCCCCCCTCCGAGAGGACGCCTGGAACCGACCGAACCCCGAGCCCCCCGCCCCCGCCTTTGGAGGGGCTGTGTGCACGCGCGCCCGTCACAGCCGTGCCCCCGCGGAGCAGACTGTGTTTGACACTATTTCGGTGCATGATGTGGCGCTCGGACTGTTTTCCAGGAATAGCCAACGTCAACACACGTCGCTGGGTCCTCACATCTCTCCTCGTGGCGCTTGGACACGGCCGCTCTGGGAGGCGGGCGCCGTCCGGGCCTCCGGGCCAGCCGCCTTCTCCCCGCACAGCCGGGCTGGGCGGCGCGGGCGCGAGGGCAGGGCCTGTGGCTCCCACACTGGCCAGTGCCTGAAGGCAGGGCCTTCTCCCCGGGTCGGGTTTGCACCCCGATGCGGTAAAACCGGGGGGCTTTCTGGTTGTGGCCTTCTTTAGCTGCCGTGTCCGAGTCCAGCCAGCCCCGCTGCGTTCACTCGGACCCCGCCGGCACGTGGCCCGGTCCTACATCCACTTGAATCCCTTCAAGGGGGCTGTGCGGCTGTGCACGTTCATGATTGAAAAAGACCCCGGTCTCTGGGGGGCTGTCTCCGCGAGCCCAGAGCGGAATAAACGGAAAAACCGCGTTTTCGGGGGAAGTGGCCCCGGGGCCTCTTCGGGTGGGTTCCCAGGCGGAGAGGCGCTGTCCGCGGGGCGCTCTGCGGATCCGCCTCCGAGGCCCCTCGAGTTCACAGGGTCCAGCTGCAGGAGCACCGCGCTGGGAGATCCGCGGGTGGTGGGAGGTGAGAAGGGCTTCCGGTGGGGCGTGGAGACAACGCCTCCCCCCCATTTAAAGCAACACGCGGGCCCTGGCAGCCCCCCTAACCGGCTCCAGGGCCCTCCACGGCCCTCGGGGTGCAGCCCGGGCTGGGCCGCCGGCTCCAGCGGGTCCAACCCCGCGCGTTAATCAGAAGCAGCCCCGGCGCGGCGCGCGCGATGCATGGGAGAGGCGGGGGGGGGGGGGGGAGGGGGCGCCCCGGTCCTCCCCGCACATCTGGCCCGCCGGGGAGCGCTCGCTCGCTCGCTCGCTCCCCCCGGTTTTGTTCTCACAGCTGTGTCCATTCCGCCCCTGACCCCCCGGGGGAGCCCTGACAGGTGATGAATGGGCGGCGGCGGCGGGCGCGGGCCAGGCCG
Source organism: Cnephaeus nilssonii (assembly GCF_951640355.1). NCBI lineage: Eukaryota > Metazoa > Chordata > Mammalia > Chiroptera > Vespertilionidae > Cnephaeus > Cnephaeus nilssonii. The sequence goes on along the minus strand of NC_137086.1, from coordinate 1,585,681 downwards.
CGGCGGGGCCGGAGCCGGGGCCCGGAGCAGACTCGCTGGCGCCAGGCGCGTGACGCCGCCCATTCACGCCGCCCGGCAGCCTTGTCCTCGCGGCGCCGCTCAGGCGGCTGCCATGGCAACGGCGCCGTCACTCAGCGCGCGCGCCCAGCTGATCAAGGCCCGGGAGGCACGCGGTCCCAGGCCCGCCCCGGCCCCGCCGCCCGGCCCGCGCGCACCTGCAGCCGCCGCGCGTCTTAAGTTTCCAGCGATTTGGGGAAGGAAGGCGGGCGCGGGGGGGGGGGGGGGGGGGGGGGGAGAGACATCGTCCTTTGGCCGAAGGAGGAGGCGGTGGCTGAGAGGTGGCCAAAGCCAAAGACTTCGCTTTGTTTGTTTTTGCACCGAGGTCTTCGGGGCGGGGCTGGCGGGGAGGGGGGACGGGCAGGAGGTGAGTGCCCTGGGGTGGCCGCTGCGTTTACGGCTTGGGGTCCTGGAGGGCATGGCGGAGACTGGGCTCCTACAAATGCCTTCTGGACACCCTCCCACCCCCCGCCCGGCCTTCCTCCTGGGAGTCCTCGGAGATTGCACTAAAGCCACCGGACTTTTCCAGAACTGCACCCTTCCGGGGGGGTGGGGGGAGGATGTGCCCCCACCTGCTGGCCTCCCGCCCTCCGCGCCCCTGCAAAACACAGGACCCCTCTCTGAGCCGCCTTTCCCACCGAGGGCAGCGGAGGCCGCAGGCTCCAGGGCAGCAGGCGGGGCAGCCGCCTCGTCCGGCCTCCTCTCCGGGGAGAGCCCAGCGCAGGTCCAGAGGCAGCCCGCGCCCTCGGGCTCCCGCGGCGGAGCGGTGCGCACTGACCTGTCCGGCCCGGGGAGGCTCCGCTGGGCTGTCCTCCGCCGGCCCCGCCCGGCCCAGTGTGTTGTGGTTTTCGAGGAAACGGCCGCTGGCTTAGAGGACGCGGCTTTTGCGCTCCGTGTTTATTTAACTCCTTGGCAGGAGGGAGCCCCGGCCCCGAACCAGATAAGCGAATTTGGACTGAGAACAGCCTTGGATGGGGGCACGGGGGAGGGGGGGGAAGAGGGGGCGACGCCACGGAAAACAGGGGATGTTTACTCCCCCTTGGGCTGTTTCTGAAGACCGGCCTGACCCCTCCCTGCGTCTGGTCGCGCAGCCACCTCCCAGGCTTAGCGCTCCCGCTCCCCAGTCTGGCCCGGTTCCGTCCAGGATGCCCCGGGGCCTGCCCGCCCGGAGCTGCAGGAGCACCCGGGACCGCGCGAGCTGGGTCCGGCCACTCAGCCTGGCCCCCGGGGGGTCAGACCGCCTTTGGCTCCCCGCGCGCAGGCGGCCGCGTCAAGGACCCGCGTGCAAACACTGAGCTGCAGACGCGGGCATCGCGGGCGGTGGCCGCGCGTGGCGTCCACAGAGGGCGTTCCCGGGCCTGTGTTCGGCCGCAGCAGCAGAAAGAGCGTGAACTCCAGCGATAACGTCTTGGAAAGCAATCCTGGCCGCCTGCGAGCTGGCGGCGCGGGCTGGCGTCGCCGAGTCTGCACCACCCGGGTGGGCGCGGCCCGGGGTCTGCCCCCCACGGGGTGCCCCGGTCACGGGAGGGGGAACCCTAGCTGCAGACACCCCCCCCCCCCGCCATGCCCCCAGGTCCCCGAGGCTGACCATGGCCCTGTGGGAACCTGCGGCCGCCCCCTCCGGCGGCCACAAGGGTCGGCTGTCGGGAATCTGCCGCCGAATAGCGGAACGCAGCCCCAAAAGCAAACCCAGGCCCTGCTGTGCGTCCCTAACAAGAAACACATTGTGCTGTTTGGCCGAAACCGCGTTTGCGCCCCGGCCTTGCGGATGCTGGGAGCCAAACCCATGACTTCAGTGGGGAGGAGCCCTCCCGCCCACACCATGTGCGCCCCCCCCCACCCTGTGCGCCCCACTGCCGCCCCACACCCAGATCAGGGGCTCAGGCTGGGGGGGGGGGCGGGCGCTCCGTGGACACGTGTCCTGTGCCGGCTCCAAGTCCTCTCAGGTGGGCTGGGGGAGAGACTTTTGTTTTTAAAATCGTTTGACACCCTTGCCCTCCGGGTGCGGCTCAGTGGTTGGGCACCGACCTAGGAACCAGGAGGTCACGGTTCCATTCCCGTCAGGGCACAGGCCCCGTTGTGGGCTCTCCCCTGTGCGGGGCGTGCAGGAGGCAGCTGACCCATGAATCTCTCTCATTGATGTTTCTGTCTCTCCCTCTCCTTTCCTCTCTGAAATCAATAAATATATATTTTTTAAAAAGTAAATAAAATAGTTTGATACCCTCCGCTTTCCCCTACCCCATTCTTCCAAGCTTTCACTCCCAGATGCAGCCCCCACTTCCCCCCACACACTATTCACAGACCCTGCCTTCCCAGTTAGCCGTCCCTGAGGGTCCTGCAGCCCCAGCCACACGCCTGTCACATGTCACTGCTGCCACCCTGTCTGCAGGGGGGGCAGGGAGCCTAGGGCTGCACCCTCAGGGAGGGGAGGCAGTCCCTGGGCACCTGTGGTCAGCTCTGTGGGGAGGCAGTCCCTGGGCACCTGTGGTCAGCTCTGGGGGGGGTCAGGGGGCACCTGTGGTCAGCTCTGTGGGGGGTCAGGGGGCACCTGTGGTCAGCTCTGGGGGGGTCAGGGGGCACCTGTGGTCAGCTCTGTGGGGGTCAGGGGGCACCTGTGGTCAGCTCTGTGGGGGGTCAGGGGGCACCTGTGGTCAGCTCTGGGGGGGGTCAGGGGGCACCTGTGGTCAGCTCTGTGGGGCGGGGCCCCCTCTGGTCAGCTCTGTGGGGGTCAGGGGGCACCTGTGGTCAGCTCTGTGGGGGTCAGGGGGCACCTGTGGTCAGCTCTGTGGGGGGTCAGGGGGCACCTGTGGTCAGCTCTGGGGGGGGTCAGGGGGCACCTGTGGTCAGCTCTGTGGGGCGGGGCCCCCTCTGGTCAGCTCTGTGGGGGTCAGGGGGCACCTGTGGTCAGCTCTGTGGGGGTCAGGGGGCACCTGTGGTCAGCTCTGTGGGGGGTCAGGGGGCACCTGTGGTCAGCTCTGTGGGGGGTCAGGGGGCACCTGTGGTCAGCTCTGGGGGGGGTCAGGGGGCACCTGTGGTCAGCTCTGGGGGGTCAGGGGGCACCTGTGGTCAGCTCTGTGGGGCGGGGCCCCCTCTGGTCAGCTCTGTGGGGGGCGGGGGGTACCTGTGGTCGCTCTGAGAGGGGGCGGTGTCCTGCCACCTTCCTGTGCCGCTGACCCTCTGAAGCCAGGGCCCTGCTCCACGCCTGGGCTGGCGGTCTGTGGGTGCGGGAGGACAGGCCATGTGCGTTGTCAGGTACTTTCCTTCAACCGCGCCTGCTTCCCCGGAGTCTGTGCAAAGGACAGAGACCTTCCATTTCCAGGAAAAGAGAGCAGCGCTGTGGCCTCCGGAGGGCGGTTAACCATTCACCCCGGGCGAGAATGGCTCCCCGTGACCCGCCCCCCCGGGTCAGGCCGGGCAGGGCTGTCCGTCTCACAGGGAGAGAGGAGGGAGGCACAGGTGAGGGCCAGGTCCCTCCGGGCCCACAGTCCCAGGACGGCACCTGGGGTGGGGCAGACTGTGCCACCTTCACCCCGGGTGGGTACTGATGGCTTCTTTAGTTTGAAATCTGCCCGGGCCTGCAGGCTGGACTGCCAGAGCCAGGACTTCTCAAAACACCGCGTTCTCACCTTCCTCCGATTCACATGGAGTGACTGAGCTCGGCCCCTCATTGACAAAAGGTCAACGGAGACCAGAGGACTTTGTAGACCTTAGTGAACCTAAGACTCTCTCTCTCCCCCGCTCTCTCCTATGCCTCTCTCTCCTCTCCCTCTCTCTCTTCTCCCTCTCTCTCCTATTCTTCTCTCTCCCTCTCTCTCCTCTCCCTCTCTCTCTCCCCCTCTCTCTCCTATTCTTCTCTCTCCCTCTCTCTCCTCTCCCTCTCTCTCTTCTCCCTCTCTCTCCTATTCTTCTCTCTCCCTCTCTCTCCTCTCCCTCTCTCTCCTATTCTTCTCTCTCCCTCTCTCTCCTCTCCCTCTCTCTCTTCTCCCTCTCTCTCCTATTCTTCTCTCTCCCTCTCTCTCTTCTCCCTCTCTCTCCTATCCCTCTCTCTCCCTCTCTCTTCCTCTCTCTCCTATTCCTCTCTCTCCTCTCCCTCTCTCTCCTATTCCTCTCTCTCCTCTCCCTCTCTCTTCCTCTCTCTCCTATTCCTCTCTCTCCCTCTCTCTCTCCCTCTCTCTCTTCCTCTCTCTCCTATCCCTCTCTCTCCCTCTCTCTCTTCCTCTCTCTCCTCTCCCTCTCTCTCCTCTCCCTCTCTCTCCTCTTCCTCTCTCTGGCGCGAGCTGGGTCTGGGCGGTGTGCCCCTGTGCCCACGGGGCTGGTGGCCGTGTGGGAGTCCGCACTCGGGCTGCTGGGCTTGGATTAGCTTGGAGCTGAACTAAGCTGCCTGCTGCTTGGAGCGGAAGCTCTGACCCCGGCCTGCGCGTGGGACCCCGGCGGCGCCTTTTCCAGGACTGGCTTCTCTCCATGACCTTTGCTTCCACTAAAAAAAGGAAAAAATCCCTTTCAACACAGAGTCCTGGCCCCCCAGACACTCTGACTCCGGAGCCAGCCTCCTGCGCTGATGCTGATGCTGATGCGGCGGTGCAGGGACCGCCCACTGAGACGCTTCAGGGCGCCTGCCATGGCCGGGGCGCCCACCGGGTGAGAATGAGCCATCTTGGGTCCCTTGAGGACATAGGCATTTGTTTTCAGAAAATTCAAGCATCCAAGGCCAGTTGATTCTATTTACCCCATTTTTCCTTTTCCCTCCTGCCATTCTAGCACTTTCTTTGAGGAATTTCTTTTCTGTTTCAAGAGCATCCTTTATTTTATTGATTTTTACTATATATTTATTTATTTCAGAGAGGAAGGGAGAGGGAGAGAGAGAGAAAAACATCGATGATGAGAGAATCATGGGTCGGCTGCCTCCTACACGCCCCACACTGGGGATCGAGCCCGCAAATGGCATGTGCCCTGACCGGGAATCGAACCGTGACCTCCTGGTTCATAGGTTGATGCTCAACCACTGAGCCACGCCGGCCGGGCTCAAGAGCATCCTTCAGACACTCTTTTAGGATAGGCGGCTGTTGGCAAGTTCCCTTAGGTACTGCCTCTGAGGAATCTTGGTTTCCCTTTGGTTCCTGCAGCTACTTTTGCTGGATGTGGAATTCTGGGTTGGCATTTCCTTTGCTTCAGCACGTGACGCACTGTGCCATTCCCTCTGGCCACCGCGGCTTCCGGGGAGCAATCAGCAGTCATTCCGACTGCGTTTCCCTCTGGACAAGGGCCCCTTCGTCTTGGCTTCCTTGATCTTCAGTTTCCAGAACTTCGCCCTGGAGGTACCGTGGCCCGGGTTTCTTTGTCTTTTTCCAGTTTCAGGTCCTCCCAGTTTCTTGACTCTGTATGTTCAAGTCTTTTGCCAGATTTGCAAAAATTTCAGCCATTATTTCTCCAAATATTTCTTCAGCCCCACTCTCTTTTTCCTCTCATTCCAGGACCCGGGTGGCAAGGAATGCTAGACCTTTTGGTACAGTCTCACAGAAAACACTGGTTGTTGTTATTATTATTTTTTAATGTTTACTTTCTGTTGTTCAGATTGGGTCATTTCTATTGTCCTGTCTTCAGGTTCACCGGTTCTCTCCTCTGTCCTCTCCATTTGCCTGTTGAGCCCATCCAGCGAGTTTTTTTTATTTTTTATTTTTGGCTATTGCATTTTTCCGTTCTGAAATCTCCATTTGCCTTTTCTTTATGTCTTCTTTTTTCTTTGCTGAGAGTTCCTTTTGTTGTTTGATCACGTTCATAATCGCTCATTCAAAGACTGTTTTGACAGCTGCTATAAAGTCCTTATCCGTCAGCGCCAACACTTTATGTCAACTCCGTGTTGGCAGCTGCTGGTTGGCCTTTCTCACTCAGGTTGAGCTTTTCCCGGCTCTTGGTATGGCATGACAAGGGGTTTTGACAGAGACCTGGGCCTTCTGAGCGTTAAGTTAGGAGAATCTGGATCTTAGCTGGATCTATCAGAGCCGGCCTCTGATGCTACCCCTGCTGAGATGGGACAGGTGCCTCCTTACCCTCCCCACGTGGCCTTCACAGATGCTGTGGAGGTGGAGGCCTGGTACCTGGGGGGGCGGGAGTGTCCCAGCTTGTCACCCAGCCCCCCCTGAGACCACCAGTGGGGGAGAAAGGCAGTGCCTGGTTGCCACTGGTGAGGGCAGAGATCCAGGACCCCCTGGGGTCTCCCCAGTGCTGTTGAAGGGGCTCACTCCCCAGTGAATGCCTCTGCTCTCCTCTCTGCCTTCTCTGAGATCATCTGACCCTAGAGGGCGGCTGAGACGAGGGGCCTCCTGACAGCAGGGGGAGGGGCTCCTGGGCAATCGGGGGGTGGGTCATGCTTGAGGAAGCTCCCAGCCCCCAGCATCTCAGCAGGAGTGGAGGGGTGGCTTGGAGCCTGCGCTGCAGACAAGACCTTGCAGGTGATTCTTCCACCACGTGACCGTTTCCTCGGACCACGGAGGTTCTGACTCTGGAGGGCGTGGGAGGAACCACAGGAATGGGCCGCTCACACTTGACCCACGTTCCTTTGAAAAACATGATTATCCGTCGTCAGAATAAATGCGTTTGCTCACTTTCGAATGGAGCCACATAACGGAGAGACCAGGAGAACATTCCGAGACGCTGATGAGCGGTCCTGGTTGGACGGTGACGAAGCTCTGCGTTGCGCGTTTGCTCGGTCCGGGTGTCTTCAGTCCCGTGCGTCGTGCTGGCTGCTCTCGGCCCCTCCGCAGGGGAAGGTGCCAGTCCAAGGGCGCGCCTGGTGTGCTGTGGAGCGGTGGTGGCGCCATCGTCGGTCCGCGTCACCCTCCGTCCCTCCGAGGGGCAGGCGTGGCCTGGCGTCTGCTGGTGGTTTTGTTTTGTTTGGCGTCTGCTGGTTCTGATGACCGACCCCAGGTGGCCACTTCTCTGGATGCCTGACTCAGCATGACTCAGCAAGCTGCCGTGTGAGGGGAGCCAGGATATTTTGCCGCACAACCAACATATGGTGAGCATTCACACTGTTTAGCAGAATCACTGTCAATTAAACACACCAGGAAAAAAAAAAATCCTGGATTGGCTCACAGCCAAACTGGGGAGACCCGAGTAAGGGTGCAGAGAGCACGTGGAAAAGGCCACCCTCTCTCTGGGGCCAGGGGAGGGCTGCTCTGGGGGGGTGGGGCGGGGTGCCGAGGAGCTTCCAGGTGGAGGGGCTGAGGCCACGTGTCCTCCTGGGAGGACAACCGAACAGCCAACGAGACGGCAGGTCCAGCGGTTGATAGGATCTCTGCCACGGCTGGGTCAGCTTTGTTTATTGGGGGGAAGGTGCAGTTTAATCCACAATTCTAAGCTGCTTTTTTAAAAAATGTATTTTATTGATTTCAGAGAGGAAGGAAGAGGGGGAGAGAGAGAGAAACATCAGTGATGAGAGTGAATCGTTGGTCGGCTGCCTCTTGAGGCCCCACAGTGGGGATCGAGCCCGCAACCCGGGCCTGTGCCCTGACCTGACCGGGAATCGAACCGCGACCTCCTGGTTCATAGGTCGATTGCTCCACCGCTGAGCCACGCCAGCCCGCCTCGGCTGCTTTTAAGTAGCATGAAATACGGCTGTTTGCAGAGGATGTCGCAGCCACTGCTGCCTCCCAGACGGGGGCTGCGTGCCGGAGTCCTGCGGGGGCCCTCGGGCACCCTCCCCGGGGCTGCACTCCGACTCTGACCCCGGGTTTCCAGGGTCGCGGGGTCAAGCCTCCGGTGACAGAGCAGCCTCTTTGAAGCAGCTGGTCTGGCCGCGCCGTCCGGGGTGGTTTCTCGGATCCGGGGATCCCGGGACAAAGCCCGTGCCGGCCCCTCGCCGGTCAGAGCGGAAGCCGCAGCGCGTCCCGCTCCCGGAGTTCGCAGCTGGGTCCTCACGGGCAGCTGGGAGCGGCAAGAGGCTCTTTTCTGCTCGGTTTGGGTCAGTGTCCTGCCTTTGTGCTGCGTGTGGGGGGCCCTGGGAGGAAGGACGGAGAGCCTGAGACCGGCAGGGGGAGGGGGTTGCACACGTGAGACCCGCCCTGGGCAGGTGGTCGGCGGCCCCAGAGGCGCAGTCTGGGGCTCAGGGTTCCTCACCACTGATGGGTGAGGTGCCTTCCTCACCTGTTCGGTTCTCAGCAGAGCACCTCAGACCGGGGATGTCCCCCTGTCCTAAGCCCCGAGTCAGGGCCTCCTTCCCCTCTGCACCCCTGCACCCCAGGACCTACACTGGTGCCTGGCACCGAGCGCTGGGAAGTCGGATGTAATGAAAAACTCTCTACCTCCGTGTACTCGCTGATTCTCGTGTAAAATAAAAGGTGGGGTCTCCAGTTCCCCCGAGTCAGCGGGAAGGGGGCGCTGAGGGGTCTGCGTGTGAATTGGAAAAGGCTTGGCCGAGCGAGCCCTCCCCACCGGAAGGACGATGGGGAACAGGGCACCCCACGGAGGCACGAGGCGGCCACGCGGGCACCGGCTCCCATAAGCTGCACGGTGGGGTCTGCCCGCCAGGGACCGGCACCAGCTGTGATGTGACCTGCAGGGGTCGCGAGGAAAGCAGTCGTCGATTGCTTTTTAAAACCCGCTACCCCGTGGTCTGAGTCCCATCCTGTGGTCTAATGTGTGCGGCTCCTTGGAGTTTGCGGCTTTGGGTTTTGCCCAGTTCCCTGGCAAAGGGGACCCGGCTCTCCTGTCCGCCCAGCAGCGGCTGAGAGATGACCAGGGGGGCCCAGCCTCTGCTCCCGAGAACTCACAGACAAGGCCACGCGGGGACAGACACACGCGGGACACGCGCACCTCCCTCCACCCCCAACGTAAGAGGCCGTGAATGGAAGACCCCTGCCCGGTCCAGGGGCCCTTGACGTCGCAAGAAACAAGAAGACCTGGACGCATAGGCCCTTCTCTGGCAGGAGCACGGACGGCACGTCTGGATTGACACCGGTCTCCTGCCTCTAGAAGGCTCTGCCCTGGGCTCCAGAGAGGCAGTGTGGACCCCAGGTTGCTGGCTGTGCGGGGCCTTGGGGCAGGAGGAGGGTCTGGGGGGAGACCCACGTGGCCACTCTGGACTTGTGGTACTGGAAAGGCGGAAGGGAGAGGAGAGTGCATCGCCAGCTAGGATTTGACGGCTCTAATCACTGAGTCTCCGATGGGAGCGGGTAGGGTCAGCCTGTGATCACGCTCATGACTCACACATCTCCCCAGCCAGGAAGCACGGGCCGGGCAGGGCAGGGGCGGGCAGGGCTGGGCAGGGCAGGGCAGCAGGTGCAGGGGCTGCCAGGTGACCCGGCTTCTACAGAACACCCTCCTGTACCCAAAGGGGCTGCCCTTCCAGAATCTTCATTTGAATGTTATCGCGCCCCTTTCAGAGGGAGGGGACGCTCATTTCCTTTCTCGTTTGCGGTGGAGCCTGGACGGGTTTACCCCCGGGGAGCGCTCCCACGCCGCCCGGCACCTCCTACCGGTCACCTCGTGGAAAGCGCATGTCCAGAGCGAGTCCGATGACCGGAGGTGGGAGCGGGCCCAGGAGGGACGGCGCTGACCCCGGC
>NC_137086.1:1474528-1575864 GCF_951640355.1 Cnephaeus nilssonii | reverse complement strand
CCCTCCCGACCCCTCTGGCTGACCCTTCTCCATTCTCTGTCTGACCAGATCTCCTCCTCCTTCGACGGCCTGCTCCAGTGTGTCCTCTAGGCTGAGCCTCGCCGGCTCCTCCCACCCTGGGCACCTCCCCCCCCCCCCCCCCCCGTGCTCTTCCACGCCTGGGCTCCCTCACGGGCTCCAGCCCTCTCCCTGCGGGTCACTCCCCTGCCTGCGCCTGCCTTTCTCACCAGATGAGGGCTTTTCAAGGTCAGCGCCGGCCTCCTGTATTTGATTTATTTGTGTCTGGCCGGCTGTCTCGGTGCCCGCTGACAGGTGAACGGGGATTATTGGGAGGAATGATCAGGTGGCTTTTCTGAGTCTCTATAAACCGTGAGGCTGGAGAAGCATCTGGCTCTGGGTGAGTCCTTTGCCGTGTCCTGTGACCCCGCGACCCCTCCACGGTGCGGCCCAGTGATCGGCCGCCTCGGGGTGGGGCCAGGGCGGGAAGGTGGCTGCACCTGGGAGTGCATGCCTTTACGTGGCAGCCAGGAATGTCCTCGCCGCAGGAAGTGTGTGGCGGGGCGGGAGGCTGGAGGATGGGCTGGAAGGGCGCTGGGAGGGAGCCGCCATGTGGGGCTCACACACCAAACCCTCACTGACCGCGGGAGGCTTGCTTGGCGAAGAGACGGGAGTCCCTGCCCACCGGCCTGGCTCAGGGGGTGAGCGTCAGTCTATGAACCAGGAGGTCACAGTTCTGTCCCCGGTCAGGGCACAGGCCTGGTTGTGGGCTCCATCCCCAGTGGGGAGCATGCATCTCATCATGGATGTTTCTCTCTCTCTCTCCCTCTCCCTTCCTCTCTGATCAATAAAAATACATTTTAAAAAAGAGAGATAGGAATCCAGCAGTGAAACGACAGGTATAATGGGGGGGGGGGGGCAGGAACGCTGGGAGCCCTCGGTGCCAGGAGGGGAATGGGAGGACCCTGAGCACCCCGGAGGGAAGTGGTGGATACAGGACGTTTTCCCAGAAAAGCGGGCCTTCGCGTGGTCTGCCCGTCGCTTCCCTTTACGCTCCGGTCAGAGGAACGAGGAAGTAAGTCCGAGGCTGCGAGAGGCTGGTGGGGACTCCGGCCAGGACACCGGGTGGTATTTTTAGTTCTGCTCCGGGACACGCAGGGAGGACAAACAGGTTTTGTGAGGAGACGCGGTGCCGGCTGCTGACGGTAAAGCTGGGCTCCGCAGAGGCCGAGTGCAGGAGGGTCACGGGAGCAAACACGCCGACAGCAGCGGCGGGAACCACCCCCGGGAAGACGGCCGCCCCGTGTCGCTGGGCGAGGCCCAGGGGCTGGCGGTGCCGACGGCCTCACCGGGGCCGGTGCTGGCCGCCTGGGTGCTCGCTCTCCTCCGCGTGGCCTCTCTCCGTGGCCGCCGTCACCTGTCATCTCCCCGCGCTTCTCTGGGGGCTGCTTGAGCTCAGGGGACCCGGTCCTCCACTAGAGCAAGTGCCGTGAGCTGGGGGGCTGCTGCAAGGTCCGCCTGTGAGGGTCCTAAGGCTGGGGTGTGTGTGCATGTGTGTGCGTGTGAGTGTGCACAAGTGTGTGTGCGTGAGTGTGTGTGTGTATATGTGCACAAGTGTGTGCATGAGTGTGTGTGCATGTGTGTGCATGTGTGTGAGTGTGCACAAGTGTGTGTGCGTGAGTGTGTGTGCATGAGTGTGTGCATGTGTGTGCGTGTGCGTGAGTGTGTGCAAGTGTGTGCGCGCATGTGTGCATGAGTGTGCACGTGAGTGTGTGCAAGTATGTGTGGGTGTGTGCATGTGTGTGTGTGCACGACTGTGTGCATGTGACTGTGTGAGTGTGTAAGTGTGTGAGTGCGCAAGTGTGTGTGCATGTGTGTGTGTGTGGGTATGTATGATTGTGCGCAAGTGTGTGTGCATGTGTGTGTGAGTGTGTGTGCATGTGAGTATGTGTGCGGGGATGGAGAGAGAGGGGCCTCTGGGATGGAAGGCAGGGCCACCTGAGGGTTCAGGGTTCCAGCCCAAGTGAGTCAAAGGTTGGCTGAAACCCAGTGTTCCTCCTGACCTCAGAGGAGGCCCAGCTGCCCAGCTGCCTGCGACAGCCCTTCTTTCAGCCCCCCCTCTCTTCCCACCGCTTCAGCAGCCTGGTGAGGGGCTGTGGTGGCTGACACCGAGCCCTCGAACCCAAGCTCCTTCCTACGCCCCATAGGAAGCTGGCCCTCGGGACTTGGGGTGTTCCCTCAGCGATGCGGCTCCCCCTGGCTGATACACCCAGGAAGAGGCTGGCTGGGGCCCTGGAGGCGGGTCAGGCCCGTGGGGCAGGGGTTTCCGGGGTCCCCGGTGCGCAGGGCGTGATTCAGACCTAGGCCCTGTGCCCCCCCCCGCTCCACCCGGGGCGGGACCGTCTGTGATCTGATCACCAAGGGCTCAGGGTCTGCGACTGGTCCCGGGCCCACGGCCCGGAGGTCAGCGGAGGGAGCTGCTGGGATGCGCTTTGCAAAGTTGATGAAGGAGAGCGGGGCGCTCCCAAGAAGCAGGGGTCACGCGGCCTCGCCTCGGTGCCCGCGATGGGTCGGAGCACGCGGCCGCCTGGACGCCGGGGTCAGCGATCCGTGCGTGGCGGCTGGCAGCCGGATTCCATCTCAGACCCGGCCCAGAACATTCTATCCAAACCACCGTTGAATTTGGACCCGGGAAACAAATGGGACAGGGCCTCGCCCAGAGCCCACAGGGCCTCGCCGTGCCCGGGAGCAGTCACGGCCGGCTGCGCCCCGCCCCGCCCCCCGACGGCCCACGCTGTCTGCAATGAGAGTGACATTCATTCCTGGCTGTGCGCCGAGTCAGGTGAGGTGGTTGCAAACGGGACAGAGAAATATTCATTCTTCCTTCCAGAAAGGGCTCTTAAATGCCAATCGCACGAAATGAGAGCCACGTGTCGGGCAGAGCGCCTACGGCACAGGCCCCACCGCTCCGCTCCCCGCCAGCCCGCTGACCCCGGCCCGGTGAACAAAGTTCAAACACGCTCATTCGTTGAGCAAATGTCATTGGCCAGAGTCACAGCAAAATCCACTCTCGAGCCCCCCCACACACCCCCCCGTGTCCGTCTGGCGTTCCTGGCTGGACTCTGGAAGGTTCTCGGACAGCAAGTCCACGTAGCTCCGCCTCCACCTTCAGCACCTGCTCGCCGGGAAACGGGCAGGGCTAGCGCTCAGCACCCAGGCCTCAGCTTCCGGGTGAAGCCCGGGCCGCCCGAGGCTGTGGGAGGGAGGGTGGGGCGAGCCTGAGGCTGGGGACCGCCCCACGTCGGGGGGTGCGGGTAGGGATGAGCTGGGCAGGGGGTGGCATGGCCGGTGTAAAGGTGCCCAGCTCCCGAGGCAGGCGCCCTGCACACCGAGGCTGTGCGTCCTGAGATAGCCATCAGCCCCTGGGGGTGGGGGGTGGGGGGGTAGGAAGGGGGTGCTTGTCCAAGAGTCGACTGTTTGTACCTCCATCCCGGGAGGAGCCCCCGACGGAACGCAGCAGCGGCCGGTGCGCGGGGAGCGGATGGGCCCTGGGTACACAGTGGATAGAAACCAGCTTTGTTCTGGGGGGACCAGCGCCAGGGACCCCGAGCTCGGCGCTGGGGGAGGCGGCCGCGCCCTGGCGACCGCTCCGTGTCCTGCCCCTGGCCGGCCCCCTCCGTCCCTGTGGGTCTAGTTCAGTTCTCACCGAATTTGTCCCATGTCCTCACCCCACAACAACCCGCTTCGCTTTGGGCGGGGGGGGGCGGTGGGGGGTGGGGGGTGGCAGTTAGAGATGAAGTAGCGCCTGCAGCCATGGACAGTGACATCCCCCCAACCAGATTGAACACGCTCAGCTTTGTGAGTTTTAGAAGTCACTGAAAGTGTGAGTCCGATGTCAGGACAAAGACTATTGAAAGTGTGGATGAGCCCTGGCCAGTGTGGCTCAGTGAATAGAGCATCGGCCCAAGGACTGAAGGGACCGGGTTTGATTCCATTCCGGTCAAGGGCAGGCACCTGGGTTGCAGGCTCCTCCCGGCCCGTTCAGGGCCTGTGCGGAAGGCAACTGATTGATGTGTCTTTCTCACATCGATGGGTCTCTCCCTGTCTCTCCCTCCCTCCCACTCTCTTTAAAAACCAATAGGAAAATGGCCTCGGGTGAGGATTAAGAACAACAGCAACAGCAAAAACAAGTTTGTAGGACACCTGACACCTCGGCATTGCTCTGGAGACGGGATTCTCTCCCTGGGAGGGAGCGGGACGGAGGGGATGGAGGGGGTGGAGCAGGGCAGGAGCGGGGTGTGAGGGAAGGGCCAGGCTGTGAACCAGAGCAGCCTGGCCTGATCCCCCTTCTTTCTGGCCATAAACGTGAGAACAGATGTCAGCGGAGAGGACAGCATGGATTTCATCCGAGAGGGGGGCGCTCTGCCCTCCGCAGAGGAGGCGTCTTGAAATGCTAATGTCCGCAGTGTGTGTGTGGGGGGGGGGGGGGGCGGGGCGGGGGGCGGAAACGCTCTGATCCCAGCAAAACTCTGTTGTCAATCAGGAAAGCCTCCCCTCGGCGCAGAACAGGGCGGGACACCGGGGCGGCCCCGAGGCCACAGGGAGGAGAAGGCAGGTGCAGCTCCAGCTTCCAGGGGCCGCGGTCAGGGCCTCGCTGTTTCCTCCGGCCCCTGCTCAGCCCCCAGCCTCCACGCGTTCGGCCCCCAGCCTCCATGCGTTCGGCCCCCAGCCTCCACGCGTCCGGCCCCCAGCCTCCACGCGTTCGCGTCCGGCCCCCAGCCTCCACGCGTTCGCGTCCGGCCCCCAGCCTCCACGCGTTCGCGTCCGGCCCCCAGCCTCCACATGTTCGCGTCCGGCCCCCAGCCTCCATGCGTCCGGCCCCCAGCCTCCATGCGTCCGGCCCCCAGCCTCCATGCGTTCGGTCCCCAGCCTCCACACGTTCGGCCCCCAGCCTCCACACATTCGCGTCCGGCCCCCAGCCTCCATGCGTTCGGTCCCCAGCCTCCACATGTTCGCGTCCGGCCCCCAGCCTCCATGCGTTCGGTCCCCAGCCTCCACACGTTCGCGTCCGGCCCCCAGCCTCCATGCGTTCGGCCCCCAGCCTCCACACGTTCGCGTCCGGCCCCCAGCCTCCATGCGTTCGGTCCCCAGCCTCCACATGTTCGCGTCCGGCCCCCAGCCTCCATGCGTTCGGTCCCCAGCCTCCACATGTTCGCGTCCGGCCCCCAGCCTCCATGCGTTCGGTCCCCAGCCTCCACATGTTCGCGTCCGGCCCCCAGCCTCCATGCGTTCGGTCCCCAGCCTCCACACGTTCGCGTCCGGCCCCCAGCCTCCATGCGTTCGGTCCCCAGCCTCCACACGTTCGCGTCCGGCCCCCAGCCTCCATGCGTTCGGTCCCCAGCCTCCACACGTTCGCGTTCGGCCCCCAGCCTCCACGCGTCCGGCCCCCAGCCTCCACGTGCTCAGCCCCCTGCCTCCACGCGTCCGGCCCCCAGCCTCCACGCGCCCGGCCCCCAGCCTCCACGCGTCCGGCCCCCAGCCTCCACGCGTCCGGCCCCCAGCCTCCACGCGTCCGGCCCCCAGCCTCCACGCGAACAGGGAGGGGTGTCTCCTCTCCTCTCTGTTCTGGGTTCGGGGTTTCCTTTTCCAGCAACGTCAAGAAGCACGTGCGTTAGCAGCCCGGGGAGCGCCGAGCGCCACGGAACCAAAGCGGCGCCGTTCGCCGGGCCAATGGGCGTGATTACCAGCGTTTACAGGCCCTTTCATAAACTTGGGTTTTATTTTGCGCCGGGAAGCAGGAAATTTCTGTTTGGCTTTAAACATACACGATGACACCCCCCAATCTTCCCAATTTAAAGCTGCGCGGGCCAGCAGGCGGGAGACCCAGCCGCACACGCCGCCTCCCGGAGGCGGAACCCCGGCGGGGCGGCCCGTGGTGTGGCTCCCTTCCCCTGGGACCGCCGGGTCCGGGCCAGCAGCGCAGGGTCACCCCGTGAGAGGCCAGCCGCCCGGGGACAAGGTCAGATGTGGGACAGCCGGGCTCCGGGGGCAGCTCCGAGGCAGCTGAGGGACAAAGACATTCTGCCTTTGAGCCCTTGAACTTCGCAGGGAGCTTTGGAGCAAGGTGGGGGGGGGGGGGGCGGGGGTCAGGCCTGGAGGGAGAGTGAGGCGCCAGGGAGCCCCGTTCCTGGCCTGGATCGAGGCCTCAGCCCGGGGTTCGTGCCCAGGGCCTCTCCCCGTCACCTCCCTCCCCACCCTCCCCTACGTACCAAATCCCTCCTGCTCCACGCAACTTGCCGACTCCCCAGCATTAAACCGGGGTTTGAAGCAGCAGAGTCCTCCTAGACTTTGATTTCACCTCCCAGGGGGCGAGTGAGGAGCCGAAAAAGGGTCCATTGTAGGCACCTGAGAAACGGACCACAGGAAGGCCAGGCGCGAGGGGAGGGGCTTGTGCGGGTTCAAAGCCGCAGTGAAAGCTAGGAGGGCGCTGTCTGGGCCCAGACAGTGGGGCTTATCAGAGGGCGTTGGCTTACCCGCGCCTCTGGTTTCTGAAGGTTTGAAAAGGCGCCTGGGAGCCCTGGAGCCGCCGAGGTGTCGCTTCCCGGGGTCTTCGTGAGGGGTCCCTTCTGGGGTTTCTCCGGGGGATGGCCAGGGTGTGTGGTCTGAGCCCGGAGCTCAGGAGCTGGGGGGAGGGGGAGGTGCGGGGAGGGGCAGGGTGGTTTGGGGCGTCACCCCGTGATTGCTGGAGTCCTGGAAAGCCGGCATTGTTGAGGGACCCTCAAGGTTTGTGTGTGTGCGCGTGCGTGGTGGTGGTGGTGGTGGTGGGGGGGGGGGTGACAGGGAAGTTGCAGGCCTCGGGGAGGGCGCCCTTAGGGTGGGTCCTGAGAATGTCCTGTAGGTTCTCGGACCCTGACTTCAGGGCTGAACGTCAGCCACCGTGATTTCACACAGCCGCTGAGTGAGCTGTAGCGAGCGGTCAGAGCCTGCCTTGGCCTCTAGAACGGTCCATCGAGGCTGCGGTCCAGGCCTAGGACTCCCCCCTCCCCGCCCCTCCTGAGGGGAAGCCTTCTGTGCTGGGGGCTCCTGGGTCACCTCGGTCGCTGAGGACTTCTTGGGAACAGGACCCCTCCAGGCACAGGCCGGGGTGCCCCTTGCTCAGGGAAATCCTTGCTCTAGAGCAGGCGTGGGGAGCCTGGCTTCGGCCAAGGCCATGGTGTTTATCACATCGTTCTCGGGCCACACCACGGCACCCACTCCACGTTAGCACCTGGCACGCTGCCCAGCTCAGGGGCGAGCGGCCACCCAGGAACCTGGAGGTCACAGTTCGATTCCCGGTCAGGGCACAGGCCCGGGGTTGCGGGCTCCATCCCCAGTGTGGGGTGTGCAGGAGGCAGCCGATCAGTGTGTTAACATTAAGACATTCAAACCTGTAAAGAATTTTTGTGAGTTTATTTGAGCCAAACTGTCGACTTATGCCCTGGAACCGCCCTAGAACTGCCCTGGAACCTCTCTCCAGCGGCTCCTGTGAGGGCATCGCCTTTCACTTTGTTCCTTCACTTCCCACCTACAGTCCTGACCGACAGCGCAGGAAGGAGCAAATCGCCGACCACACCACACAGCCCAGCCCTGGGGGTCCCCCGGACCGAGGGGACCGGACAGTGTGGAATGAGTGAGCGTGGGAGAGGACTGGCCAGTGCTCGCGGCGGCGTTTCTGGGACCGTGTGTCCCGGCGGTTCCGTCGGCTCATTGAGGCGCTCGCTCCGGGTTCCTCCAGTTTCATTCCATCCGTCCTCAGGGAGGCAGGCTGCGCGGGGCCTCAGAGAGAGGGGGCGGGTGAGAGTGCGGGGGACGGGCCGCAGGGAGGGGACGGGGTGTGGAAGCCTGGTCCGGAGGGGAAGGTGGAGGTGAGGGCGGAGAGAGGGCCGGAGCGTGGGAGCAGAGGGCGGCCCGAGGGGCCGGGGAAGGGCCGGGCCGGGCTGTGGGCATGGAGAGTGCGTGGCCCTGATGGCGAACAGCCCTGCGAGGGCGTTACTGTCGCTGGTGGCGACGCAGAGCTCAGGCACCGGTTCCCTGGTGGCGGGCGCCAGGCTGTGTTGAACGGGCCAGGGGGTGAGCATCTCATGAATGCACGGAGGAGGCTGCCTGCTGGGGCAGGGTTAATCATTGACCGCCTGGCCGGGTCCTGGGGCCGCCCCGTCCTCACCACCCGCCGTCCTCACCACCCGCCGTCCTCACCACCCGCCGTCGGCATGGGGCCCTCGGGAGGGAGACCGCGGGAAGCTCCGGCCGCGGGGCCTGAACCACAGGGCACTTCAGAGGTGGGAGCTGCCAGGCAGGAAATGAGCGGCTGATTAGGAAAACCCATTTGGCGGGAGTTGGACTGGGGGGGCAGGGGGGGGGGCTGGGGGGTCGGAAAGGTGAGGGGAGGGGCAGGCATCTGATGAGGCCCAGGGAAGGCCTGGACGCGCCTGGGGGTGGGGGGTGGGGTAGCCGAGTGGGGAAACTGAGGCTGAGCCAGGGTAAGTGGGTGGCAGAAGGCTCAGGAGCTGGAAGGGGCGGCCGAGCCAGAAATGAGGGTGCAGCGAGGTGGCCCCCAGTCCCCCCCAGCCCCTCGCCTGCACTGCGTCCGCGGGGCTCCTGGAGCCGGGAGGAGGCTCACGGGCCGCGGCAGGGGATGGGGCCCAGATCCGCCTCTGGCTCGGCCCCCGCAGGTGGTTGGGGGGGAGCAGGAGCAGGGTGCGGGGTCCACTCCCCCCCCTGCCTCGGGGCCGGGACGGCCTGTGGCCTCTGTACCGGGCTGGCCGGGCCTTCCCTGGGGGGACAGAGAGGAGGGGTCCCAGGCTGAGGGCTCAGAAGGTTGGAAGCAGTAACGAAGGTCACTGTGTCCCTCGAGCCGGGCTCTGGGCAGGACGTCCCCCCGCCCTGAGCACCCCGCCAGCTGACCTAGCTCCTGCCGGGCCTCGCCCCCGTGTCTTGCGCCGGGCACAGCCCCGCTCGGCCCCCTCTGCAGGGTCTGCCCCTCCGTCAGCTGACAGGGTCTTGGGTCTGGGAGACCCTCCTGGGCCCGGCCGGTGTGGCTCAGTGGTTGAGCGCTGACCTATGAACCGGGGGGGTCGCGGTTTGATTCCTGGTTCTCTTTCTCCTGGGCACTCAGGGAGCCCCCCGCCCCGGAAGGGACTCGGACCAGTGGCCAGGGCTGTGGGCGATGTGTGCAGTCCCTCTGTGCTCCCTGTCCCAGGGGACCCGCAGCTACGTGCTCCAGGCTGGGCCCCACAGCGTGGTGTGAGCGAACAGTGACCTCGGTTCCGGTCCCGGGAGATGCCCGGTCCCCGCACGGTGGGCCCGTCTTTAGGGTTAGCTGGGTTTAGGCGCTCCCCTCCCCCCTGCCATCAGTGACGGGTGTTGTGTGCGGCGGGAACACGTGAGGACGAGTTAACATGTCAGGGAGGCAGGGCGGTGAGGACAATGGCAGCGTGGCAGCGGGTCCGGAGACAAACAAGGCCGCGCAGTGGCCTCCATGGGGCAGAGGCCGCCCTGGAGAGAAGCTTTAACTCCGCGAGTCCGAGCGGAGGGCCCCGGCTCACACGGCTCCGCGGTCTCCGTCCCGGCCGCACTGTCCCTGGTTTGGGACCTTCGGGCCCGGCACCTGCAGGCTCTGGACGAAGCACACGGCGTTTTGGATGGAAGGCTCCCGTCTAGGCAGGGCTGGGAGGGATGTAAAGGG
Organism: Cnephaeus nilssonii; assembly: GCF_951640355.1. Classification (NCBI taxonomy): domain Eukaryota; kingdom Metazoa; phylum Chordata; class Mammalia; order Chiroptera; family Vespertilionidae; genus Cnephaeus; species Cnephaeus nilssonii. Next base: position 1,566,143 of record NC_137086.1, on the reverse strand, counting down.
AGATAATTTGGGGGCATAACCCCGAGGCCCCCCATGAGGCACACTCATCGGTCCTGACTCGGTTCTTCTGGGAGGACCCGGCACGCTCCCGGAACCCCAAAAGGTGAGCCCGTGCCTCCTGTAAGACGCAACGCGTGATGAAGGCGGTCCTGGGCCCTTTACATGGGTCTCAGCCCGGCCGGCGGGGCTCAGGGGGTGAGCGTCGACTTAGGAGCCAGGAGGTCAGGGTTCAATTCCCGGTCAGGGCATAGCCCCGGGTTGTGGGCTTGATCCCCATTGGGGGGCGGGCAGGAGGCAGCGATCCATGATTCTCTCATTGATGTTTCTCTCTCTCCCTTCCTCTCTGACACCAATAAGAATATTTATATTCTAAAAGACAGTCACCGTTTTCTGGCAAACAGGCCTTTCCCCCTTTGTCCCATTTCTGCGCAGCTCCACGTCCCCTTTGAACAGCTGTAGCCCGTTTCCTCCCTGGGAGAGGCCTGCATCTGATGGCTGTGACGCCGACGGAGGCCACCCCCCTGCACCCGCCCTCACGCGTCCCGCCCTGCCCCTGCCCGCGGTGCCCACGTGGGGAGAAGGTGAAGCAGAACCCGCCGGCCCCAGGGCTGGGCGCAGGGGACGGGCTGGGTCCTCCCTCGAAAGGACTTCGCTCTGGACCAGGAGAGGGACGTGCCTCCCGGTGAGAAGGTTCCAGAGCTGGACCACAGCCCAGAGCGGAGCGAAGCGAAGGTCAGAGCCGCCTTTCCTGATGCGGAGCCGGGACGACCTGCTGATGGAGACCCTCCTTTTCACGGGACCCAGAGGCGCAGTTTGGACACGCAGACAAGTGAGCCAGGGCCTCGGGGCAGCTCGCTCAGCAGGACGCCTCTCCCCGGAAGCCCTCGGGTGCTGCCCTGGGGACAGCGTCCTCCTGGGAGGTGATGAGGAGCCATTGCTTCCAAAAACGTCCCGGAGGGCGGCTGAGTGAGCGCCTTCCTACAAGATGCACTGCGTGTGTGCGTGTGTGTGCGCGTTTATATTTCTATTGGTCCCAGAGAGAGGAAACGAGAGGGAGATGGAGATAGAAACATCCATGATGAGCCGAAACCGGTTTGGCTCAGTGGATAGAGCGTCGGCCTGCGGACTGAAGGGTCCCAGGTTCGATTCCGGTCAGGGGCATGTACATTGGTTGCGGGCACATCCCCAGTAGGGGGTGTGCAGGAGGCAGCTGGTCGATGTTTCTCTCTCATCGATGTTTCTAGCTCTCTATCCCTCTCCCTTCCTCTCTGTAAAAAATCAATAAAATGTATTAAAAAAAAAAAACATCCATGATGAGAGAATCATGGTTTGGCTGCCTCCTGCATACCCCTCACTGAGGATCGAGCCCACATCCAGGCATGTGCCCTGACGGGGAATCGAACCCGGGACCCTTCAGTCCGCAGACTGACGCTCTACCCACTGAGCACACCAGCCAGGCCAGGAGATGTATTTGTATGTGGCGGTGACCAAACAGAAAAGGCTGAGTTAGGGTGGGAAAAGGGTGTATATTTTCTTTGCACCCAATAGTAAGTGCAGACACAGGAAGACTTAAGGGGTCCCCGTCCCCCCGGGGCGCCCTGGGGTGCTGAAGCCGGTGCTGTCCAGGCGCCCGCCCCCCAGGACCTCGGGGGTCTGACCCGGTCACGCCTTCACGGTGTGACTTCTCCGCCCGGAAACCTGCATTAAAGCCGCAGACCGGCTCTCGTCGCCCGACGGTCACCGGGGAAGCACCGAGCGCCAGGAGCCCGGAGAGCGGGTCCGAGTTCGTCGTGGGCTCAGTTCCGATTCTCACGGCGGAGCCGGCCGTCCACTCGGCGCAGCGGAGCCGGCACGTGGTTGGCGGTCAGCACCGGCTCCGGACCGGGTGGGCGTGGAGAGGAGAGGGGGGGCTTCGCAGAAAGGTCGGTGGGACCCTGTGCTCCTCACGGCACTGCAGACACTACAGGCAGGTCCCCAGTGGAGGCCGCGCTCACGCCGTGGTTCTCCGAGACACTGCCCGACATTGGCGAACACCCTCAGGTGCATCCTTATGGCCCAAGGGTGCTGTCTGTGCTCACGTGGCCCCGCCCCTCGATCACGAGCCCACTTCCGGCTGTTCACGTGGCCCCGCCTCGTTCACGTGCCCACTTCCGCCTGTTCACGTGGTCCCGCCCCTCGTTCACGTGCCCACTTCCGCCTGTTCACGTGGTCCCGCCCCCTTATTCACATGCCCACTTCCGCCTGTTCACGTGGTCCCGCCCCTCGTTCACGTGCCCACTTCCGGCTGTTCACGTGACCCACAGCCCCGCCCCTGAGCTGCTGGGCCAGGAGCGGGAGGGGAGTTTGAAGGTGAAACGTGTTTTACTGTCAAGTTCGACACCGACTTGTCGGTGGACCTGAGGCCCCGCCTGCCGGCCCCGCCCTCCTGCCCACCGGGGGGCCCTCCGCCCCGCGGGGTGCGTGTGGGCGCCTGGGCACGTGTCCGCCCAGAGCCCGGGCCCTCTCTCCGCTCTCCCAGGAGCTCCGGTTCTCCCGGTGAGAGGACGTCCCCCCGGGACAGGGAGAGGGTGAGACTGCGGGCCCCCCGGGAGGGAGCGGACTGTGGGGTCAGGGCGTCCCGAGTGCCCGCTGCCCACCCCTCGGAGCCAGGCCTCCGGTCCGCGGGGGGCGGTGCTGGTGGGGTGCGGCCGCCCGGCGTGGGGGTTCCAGACGAGGCCCGCGCCCGCCGTCCCACCGCCTCCCGCTGGGCCTCCCCTCCCTCTGGCTGGGCGTGAGGTCCGGTCCCGGAGGCAGCGCCCAGGCCGGGCTCCTGGCGGGCAGCACCGAGGGGCCTGGCCCTGGGTCGGTGCCCCTGGTGCCGAGTGGCGAGGGCGCTCCCCCCGGACGCCGTGCCCTGCACCCCGCGGCCTGTCCGCCCCGGACCGGGAGCCGCTCAGGCCGCGGGGCGCCGGATGGGCAGCTGCCGGAGAGGGTCTGCCCCTGGTTGCCCCCTCCCCCCTCCCCCCTCCCCGCCCAGATAGCGGTTCATGGCGGCGCTCCCTGCTCAGACCCCAGGAGCGGCTTCCTCTGTATCATCTCCCGGCTGTGGCCGCTGGAGTGGCTGTGACTATGGCCTGTGTGTTTAGCTGTGGAGTTAAATTACACATTAATCAAGACCCCCCTCTCGCCGAAACCGGTGTGGCTCAGTGGATAGAGCGTCGGCCTGCGGACTGAAGGGTCCCGGGTTCGATTCCAGTCAAGGGCATGTACCTTGGTTGCGGGCACATCCCCAGTGGGGGGTGTGCAGGAGGCAGCTGATCGATGTTTCTCTCTCATCGATGTTTCTCTCTGTCTCTCTCCCTTCCTCTCTGTAAAAATCAATAAAATATATTTAAAAAAAAAGACTACACTCATACTCACACACACACGCACACACACACGCTCACGCACACACACACACGCTCACACACACACTCACACTCATGCTCACACACACACACACACTCACACCCTCATCTATTCCAGTCCCCGTGTCCCCAGCTGCCCCCTCCCAGCTGGGCCTGGAACCAGCTCCAGGCTGAGCCCCCGGCTCTGGAGCCCTGGCTTGCAGGGCGGAGTGCGAGGTGCGGTGTGTGAGCCCGGGGCGCCTGGCGGGGGCAGCGGGCCGGCTGGATGGGGTGAGCGCTGGCCCTCCGGCCAGGTCCCCTTTCCCTGCAGCCCCGCCAGCTTCCCTTCTCTGTTTTGTCCATGAAGCACCTGGGCATTTTCTTGGGCACAAATGGCTCTACGGCTAAAGGACATTCAACACGGGCCCCCTCACTGGCACTGAGCCCTGCGGGAGCATAGTAAGGCTCTGCCGCCCACACCCCGATGCGGGGATGGGGGCCGGGGACTGAGGGCTGGGGCGGGGGCTGTGTTTGGGGGTTTGAGGGGAAGACCTGCCGCTTCAGAATGCTTTCCCGGGACGTACAGGACTCTCTCTTCTCGAGCCGGCTCCCCGTGACCACTGTCTGTCCTCCATCCACCAACCAGGACCGCATCCACCCGTCCACCCCCCGGTGTGCCTCACCTTCTGGGGCACCCCAGCCTCCCACCCGGTTCTGGGGCCGTGGGTGTGACGGGAGAGCTGGCGCGGGGGCTGCTGCGTGGCCGTGGCCTTTTCATGAGCTGCAGCCGCGAGGAGCCTGGGCCTGGGCCCCTCAGGAGGAGCTGGACCAGAGGGGCCGGTGGGATGTGCTGGCTGGTCAGGGTGTGCGCACAGGGCGGGACATGGCGGGGCAGTTTCACTGCGGGGGGGGGGGGGGGGGGGGACGGAGGACGGGGGAGGGGGAGTCTCCCCGGAGTGATAGAGGGCTCCTGCAGGTCACTGGGCAGGTCAGGGAGGCAGGCCCAGGGCCGTGGCCAGGCTTGGACTCCCAGGGACAAGGCCTGGCCGGGCCTGGTTGCCCTCCGATGTGCAGGACCAGAACCAGGGGTGCCGGGGTGGACCAGGTGCCTGTACCAAGGAGGCACCTGCAGACATGCCGGGCACAGCCTCCCCTCCTGGAGGCAGGAGCAGGGTCAGCTGTGGTCCCAGCTGCATCTCTGACCTTGTGTGACCTTGGGCAGTTGCGGTCTCCCTGGGCCTCGCCGCTCTCATCTGTGATGCAGAGGCCAGGCGAGAGGCCGCGGCTTGAGGCCTGAGTGTGTGCCCCTCCTCCTCAGCGCTGGGGAGCGGGAAGGGGGAGCCGTGGGGGGCAGGGCTGCAAGGCGGCCTGGGAAGGGGGTTATGACTGCTCTGGGACTCTGCCTGGGCTCTTTTCCGCAGAATTTAGGTTTGTAGGTTAATGATGAAAACCTTACGAGGAGGAAAGCCCTCCGGACGTTTCACGGTTGATTGATCTGGCGGTTGAGTCCCGGGTCCCTCTCCCTCTGGCCCTTGGATGCTCGTCCGGGCGATGGCTCCGCTCCTGGGCGCCCACCCGCCCTGGCAGAGCAGAGAGCGCGAGGGCGGTCACACGGTCTCGTGTCGGGAGCTCTGAGGAAGTCATGTCCTCCTTCACTCGGCTGTTCTCTCCTTCAGAACCAAACCTGTAGTGAGAAGATAGACGAGTCAACGCCGGGATCAAGAAAGGGAGTGGAGAGACCGTCTAATCGTTTCATTTATCTTCGCTCTCTCGTCAGTTATAATAGAATTTTATAAAAATGGAAAGTGAGCCGTTTGCAAGGATCCACGAGGGAAGGAAGGGAGAGAAGCCTGGGGCTGTGCTGCATTGACTTGGCACTGAAACCAGGTTTGGAATTAACTCGGGAATTGGAGGAATTTGAATGGGGTCATTGTTCTCTCTCCTAAGAAAATCACAACGAAGTCCCATGACAATGCGCACGGCAGCTCCTGAGCGGAAGCGCCTTGAGGACAAAGTGATGTTTCTGCCCCTTCAGACCCACTTGATAGGCGGATGGGCTGGGAGGGGCTCCCTCAGTTCTGCCGGATCCCATGAGTCTTGATCCCCAGCCAGCCCCATGGGCACCCCACCTTTTCCTCCGGAGAGAAGGAAGTATTTGGGAGCATGCAGCTCTGTGGGTGCTGCAGAGACAGGGCCCCGCCTCCCCCCCCAGACTCCCCCGAGCCTCCCCCTAGACTCCCCCTGAGCCTCCCCCCGAGCCTCCCCCCGAGCCTCCCCCTAGACTCCCCCTGAGCCTCCCCCTGAGCCTCCCCCCGAGCCTCCGGGGCACTTCACCCCTCCCTGAGCAGGTAGAGGGGCCCTGCTCCTAATCCTTCCCTAAAGCTCACTGTCAGACTCAGGGCACGTGGCTGCTCCTTGGCCCTTGCTGAGACCTTACCCACGGCAGGGTGAGCTGGCGTCTTCCCTCCCCAGCTCTGGTGTACAATTCAGCTCAGCCAGCCCCGCCCTCCGCCCTTCCCAGCGCCCAGCACCCCCATGCCCTCCTGCTGCTGCCTGGGGGGTGGGGGGGGGGTCTGCGCCAGGCTGTCCAGTAGGATTTCCTGCAACCATGAACATGTCCCGTGTGGCCAGTGAACCCGAAGATGTGGCTCGTGGGACCTGGACACGGAATTTTGGAATTTACTCAGGGTGTAAATTTAGCCCGGCCGGCCCAGCTCCATGGTTGAGCATCAACCTAGGAACCAGGAGGTCACGGTTTGATTCCCGGTCAGGGCACATGCCCAGGTTGTGGGCTTGATCGCCAGGGTGGGCGTGCAGGAGGCAGCTGATCAGCGATTCTCTCTCATCATTGATGTGTCTCCCTCTCCCTCTCCCTCTCCCTCTCCTTCTCCGTCTCCCTCTCCCTCTCCCTCTCCCTCTCCCTCTCCCTCTCCCTCTCCCTCTCCCTCTCCTTCTCCGTCTCCCCCTCCCTCCCCCTCCCCCTCTCCCCCTCTCTGACATAAATTTTAAAAAAGGAGTGTAAGTGCAGCACCTGTGGCTCCGCCTCGTAGCGCGCAGCTCCGTGTTTGTCTCCGGGGCCGAGGAGGGAGTGAGGTGAGGGCTGTGTTACCTGTCGTCTCTGACCAGCATCTCACAGCTCTCACTTCAAAGAGATCTTAGGACGAACCCGGCAACAGCGAGTTCAAGGGCGAGGAGGCTCTGGCCCAGGCGGACGAGCCTGTCATTGGCTCTGTGTGCAAGGCGCCGCTTGGGCAACGGTCCCCTCCCCCCGGTCACAGGTGAGGGCCTCAGCAAGGCGGGAGGAGGGCGCTGCTTTGGTCACAGAATGGACTCGGGACCCCTGGCTCCAGGCCTGTGTCCTCACTGCAGCCGCCTTTCCTGGGACACAGGGCCTGGGCCTGCTGGCTCCATCCGCAGGGGCCCACCCTCCCCCCTCCCAGGTCATGGATGCTTCCATCCCCAGGGGCCCAGCCTCCTGCAGGTCAGGGGTGCTCAGGGCTCCATCCCCAGGGGCCCAGCCCCCTCCCAGGGGTGCTCGGGGCTGCATCCCCAGGGACCAGTTCCCTGCCAGGTCAGAGGTGCTCAGGGCTCCCCCAGACTGTGCCAGGCACACCTTCCTGACTCCCAAACCTCCGAGCAGGCCTCCCGAGCCCTGTGGGTTGGTAAAAATATCTGCGTGTGTTCTCACAGAGCCCGAGAGTCACACCTCCACTCTAATTTTAAAAAACCTGTTTGTGCCACTCCAGTAATCACTTCCTGGCGGAGGGACAGCGGCCATACGCCCGCCAAGTGGCCGGTGGGACGGGCTACCTCACCCGCGGGCGCCTCTTCCTCGCGGATCAGCTCTGACGGCTCGTGTCCCCCAGACTCCCGACCCCAATGGGATGGTGTTTGGAGGTGAGGCCTTTAGAAACTAATTAGACCATGAGCTCAAAGCCCCACGAACGTCATCAGCGCCCTCACAGGGAGGCACTCGGGAGGGGCTGTGACGCTCAGCCAGGGGGACGCTCGCACTGAGCCGGCCCGCGGGGAGCCCTGACCTCGCCCGGCCCCAGCGCAGGGGGTGTGGGTGTGTGTGTAATAAGTGATGTTTAAGCCGCCCGGTCGGTGGTATTCTCTGCCGGCAGCCGGACAGGCTAAGGTAAGGAGCAGGGTCTGTGTTTGGCACAGCAGGCACCGAGGTGTTCGCCCGCCTGGCACCTGCAGGAGAGCAGACCCTCACCATTCGGGGCTCTGCTCAGGCACCTGTGCCCGCAACCCCGGGGGTGCCGTGGCGGCCCGCGGCCGCTCCAGCACCACTGCTTCTCCGGCTCTGAAATCCCGGGAGGAGAGCGGCTCAGTACGAGGACGTCCGCTGAGGCGGCGGCAGCAGCTGATTAACCCGAGAAGGGTTCCGGCCGGCGGGGCTCAGGGGTTGAGCGTCGACCTCGGAACCAGGAGGTCAGGGTTCGATTCCCGGTCAGGGCACATGCCGGGTTGTGGGCTCGATCCCCAGTGTGGGGCGTGCAGGAGGCAGGCGATCCGTGATTCTCTCCTCACTGATGTTTCTATATCTCTCTCCCTCTCCCTTCCTCTCTGACATCAATAAAAATATATTTAAAGAAAGAAATGAGAAGGGGGCGCAGGCAAGATGAAGGAGAGACCGTGTCTCCAGAGCCCGGAGCGGCGATGGCAGGCGCACAGTGGGCCCCGAGCCGCGGCCCTGCCTCCGGCGCCTCGTCCCTAATGGCGTGCTGCGAGGAGTCTCGCCGGGGCCCTCCTGGGCGGCATCGGCTCCGCTCGGCCCTCCCTCCGCCTGCCTCCTGTCGGCTGTCTCTGAACGGTCTATCTCCTGGACCCCCGGCCTCGGGGGTGACCCCGTCACCAACACCTGCTATCTCCCTCGTGCCCGGCGAGGGCCCCGCACCGGGTTACCACTCAGCTAAGGGCAGCCACCTGGTGTCCGACACCCTCCCCAGACCACGGGCTGAGCGCTACCCTGCACCCCGGCTGGGCACGGACACGGGACACGGGCACGGGACCGCGGCCCCAGCCGGCTGCCGCCGTGGGAATGTGAAGGCCCCGGGGACGCTGCCTGGGCAGGTCGGGGCTGGTTCCGTCGCCGGCCCCGCTCGCTCTGTGCTGCACCCCGAGCCCCGCCATGAGCCCCTCCTCCCGCTGCCCGCCGGTCACTCTTCCTCGCTCGCCGGGCGGTCTGAGCCCGTCGTCTTCCCCACCGTCTCCGCACACCCAGCGGGCCGGGACGCGGGCTCTCCGTGGCTGCAGGGCCCGTCGCACGCCCCGCTCACACTGTTTTCAGGGCCTGACCCGCCGGCTGGACGGAGGGTGAGCGGGCCCTGGTGCCGTCGCCGCGGGAACAGTCTGTGATGTCACGGCCCCGCGGAGAGGGGTTCCTGTGCGTTTGGGCCGCGGAGGCACAGAGAGGTTGGGGGGCTGGGCCTCGCTCGCGCAGCCGGCACGGGCTGGGGGCAGGCTGGCCGGGGTGCGGTGCTGGGTGGCCTCTGTCCCCCGAGCACCCGGCCCCCCTCCCCGAGGGACCGACTCCGCCCCGCGTGGCCGTCTGTCCCGGGAGGGGAGCGCAGTCACGAGGTGCTGGCTCTGCGCCGTTCAGACAGGAACCTGCTCGTCCACCACCGAGCAGTGCCGCCCTCACATGGTCACCGGAGCAGCGTCGCCACCTGAGCCTCCGGGGGCTCCTGGGGGAGCTGGTGGCACGGGTGGCTCACGCAGGACTTCGTACCGCCTCTGACCGCACAAGCCATGGCCCGGGGACCCCCCAATGCGCGTACCCTGACTCCAAGCGCTGGGCCGGCCGCAGGGAGTTTCAGGAACCGTGCACACGAGGTGCTTGACAATTTCCGTCCCCCCCGACGGCCGTGTCGTTGGGGCGGGGGGGCAGAGAGGCACTGCTCCCCAGCCAGGAGCCGACACAGGTACAGCTGCACTGGAGGTCCTGAGGGTTAAGACTTCAAGGTCGGAATTGGGGAGCACAGGTCAGCCCATCACAGGCGCTGGCTGAGCCCGGGCCGCCCTCAGCCCCAGCCCAGCCCCGGTGACCTTGGGTGAACCCCCCCCCCCCCCCCCCCCCCCCGGGTTTCAGTTTCCTTATCGCCAGCACAGGGTCAGATCAGATCTGCAACAGCATCGCAGGGCGGAGTCGGCTCCGGGGCACAGGCCTGCAGCGCCCAAGGCCGCCGGTGCCCGAGGTCTGAGGTTTCTCAATATTTGAGGACAAACGCCATTATCTCTGCTGACAGTAAAGCGTGTCCTCGGGGGAGGCCCCGCGGGGGCTTCTGACCCCGAACCAGAGGCAGGAAGGCGCTGGGACCTCATAGGAAGGGGCCCACTGGCTTCCCGCAGGAACCCGGCCTCCAGCCCCCAGGAGCGCGAGTCCAGCCGCAGCCTCTCCGCGGCGGGCACAGAACCCAGCGGGCGCATCGGTCCGAGCGGGCCCGGGGGGGGCTGGGGGGGGGCAGTGGGGCCTGGGTGTGGCTTCCAGCTCGAGCATGCGGGGCTTCCCTGCGGCGCTCTCTCTGGACCCCGTCACTGAGACCCCCCCAATCTGCCCTAATTCTCGGGTTTAAGAACAGCATTAAACCCGAGACGGAGCTGCGGACAAGCCACGCTGCCTGTGCTCTTGGACACATTAAACCTGTGAGTGTCGGGCCAGTGTGGTCCTGCCGCCAGGGAAACGGGGCATCGTAGGACCCTGGTTTCCGGGGAGCTGACGGAGGCTGCCCAAGGCCACGGGGATCCCCACAGTGAGAGCGCGTGGGTCCCCGTGGCCTCGCGGGCCGTGTCGGGAGGAGAGGTGCCCCCTTCCCTGGGAGATTTTTCTCTCCCGATTGCACCCCAAGTTGTAAGTTGTCCATCGGGAGGGAATTCTGTGCCCGGGAAGTCCGGAGGTTTGTACCCAGACCTTCCCACAGAGGGGGGTCCCTTCCCGGGACACAGGGCAGGTGAACGGAAGCTCCAAAGTGCATGGGGCCCTCAGTGTCCAGGTCCCGGCTCCTGCTGGGGAGGCGCCAACTGGGGGCGGCCGTGGCCGGTAGCGGGACGCCGGCCTCATAGCAGGTGGAACAGAGGTGCCCTGGAGCTGAATGTCTGGCACACGCCAGAGCCGGGGCGCCGGCCGAGGGGGGCCGAGGGGGCCCGGGTGTGGATGGAGGCTCCGTAACTTGCAGGAGGAAGTGAGGAGGAGGGGCGGCTGGTGGAAATGGAGTCCAGCACTCAGAATATCCAGCTTGGATTCTCGCTGGGAAACTGGCCGGGCGACTTTATTTACTTACTTATTGTTAAACGTTTTTATTGACTTCAGAGAGGGAGGGGGAGGGAGGGAGAGATAGAGGCATCAATGATGAGAGAGAGTCATGGACCCGCGGCCTCCTGCACGCCCCCCACTGGGGAGGGAGCCCGCAACCCGGGCCTGTGGCCTGACCTAGAATCAGCCCTGACCTCCTGGTTCATCGTCAACACTCCCGCTGAGGCGCGCCGCCGGGCTGGTGGGCACCTGTAGACAATTGTTCACCCTCTCCCTGGTTTCTGACCGAAAATCAAGATGACAGCCGAGCCCGTGGGGCCGAGGGAACTGGATGAATGCTGTCTGCGAAACCGCCGGCTCCTAGCCAGTGCCACGCGGTGGTGAGCTGGACACCGAGGCCACGCGGTGGTGAGCTGGACGCCGAGGCCACGCCGCGGCCATGGAGTGGGTGAGTGAGGGACCGCATGGACGGAGGATGGGCAGACGGTGGGCGGCGACCCAGGGTGCCGTCTGTGAGTCACAGAAGGCGATGAGAGGGACCTTGTGCGGGGGAGGGGTCAGGGGTGGCTCTGCCCCAGTTAGACCCAGCCCAGCCCCGTGAGGCCCCAAAAATATCAGCTCCCCCTCAGGGGCTCAAGGACAGATTTAAACCGGAAGGAAGGCTCCTCGCCTCTTCCAGGTGCTCTGCTCACGGGGGAATGCAGTCAGTTTCCCCTGGTCTGTGGCCGGGGGCGGGGGGGGGGGGGGAGGGAGGGGAGGGAGGGGGGGAGCAACCCTGAGGGGCCTGCAGGACGCGGGGGCACGGCCACTCACTGGCTGCGGATCTCTGGCCGGCGGATCCCCTGCTTCAGCCTCAGTTTCGTTGGAAAGTGGGGACAGTGGTACCAAGCCCACAGGGCGCCTGTGAGGCTGACGTCCCCTATGTGAAGGAAGCCCAGCCTGAGGTGTGACCGCCTGAAGGCTGTTTCCCGGAGCTGTGAGGGGGCGGGAGGGGGGGAGGGGGGGCAGAGCAGGGCTCTGGGGGGCCGGGGGGCCAGGAGGAGGGCGGGGGGCCTTCTGCTCCATGGGCCCAGCACTGGCTCTGGCCTTCAGACGCCAGGCGCCCGCCTCCCGGCAAACATCGTCGCTGCCGGCACCACGCTCGGTGTCCTTGAGCTGGTGACCTTGTCCAGGCTGCCGCAGAAGCTTACCCAGCCTCGGGGCGCGGGGCGGGCCTCTGTCCTGCTCTGTGCTCAGGCAGCTCACCCCTCCTCTGGGGAGGACTCTCTGAGCTTCTGTGCGACCCCAGCTCCATCCCCAACCTCTGGCCTGTCACCCACCGCCTTCCTACCTGCCCAGACCCCTGGGGACGGCCCTGCTCACCGGCCCCTCGGCCCTGGCCCCCGGGTCACCCTCGGCAGTTTCTCCTGCAGCCTCACGCCCCAGCGGCCTCTGCAGGTCACCCCATTGCCACCCCCTCTCAGGACACGGGGCCAGTGCTGAGGAAGATGCCTTTGGGGGATGCGAGTCCCAGCCACTCAGGGTCCTGGCTCAGCTTCCTGTGAACAGTGTCCCTGCTGAGCGCTGGGGTCCCCCCAGCAGCCGCAGAAGCGGGGCTGGAAGCCGAGGACGGGCGGGTGCCGGGCCCTGTGTGGCCGGGGTGGGGCTGGGCCGCCCGGTGGACCAGGCCCTTGCTGACCCATCCCGCACGCCCACCCACGTCCCTGGTTCTCCTGGAAGGTCCGGCCTCAGGGCCGATGCCGACCTTGGTGGGCAAGGATGGGAGGAGCCATGAGGACGTTAGCCACGTGCCCTGGTCACCGTCAGGGCTGCAAGCCTGGTGCATCCAGCCGGGGATTTCTCAAAACAAAACAAAATAAAACAAAACAAAAACCATGAAAACAGACAAAAGAGGAGGGAGATCGGCGCCGTGCCTGTGGGGGTCGGAGGCATTTCTCACCGCAGGGCCGTGAGGAGTCTCAGGGTTTTGTTCGTGGGCATTGAGACTTGGCCCCAAGTCCCACAGGCTGGGAGGTGGGGAGCGGGCTAGAGGGGGGCCCCTCTTAGCCTCGCTCCCAGGCTTCCGCGGCTCCTGGTGCCAGAGCAGCGGCCCCGCGCTGGTTGGCGTCTGCGTTCACGGGTCCGGAGGAGTCGTCTGTGAACTAGGGGGGCTCGGTTCACGTGCTGCTTCGAGCAACAGGCTGGGGGCTCTTGTGGGGGCTGGAGCCCAGCGTGAGAGAAGCTGGCCGGGGAGAGCGCCCCAAAGCTGGGAGACCTGCCTGTGGGGTGCTGAGTGGGCCCACGGCCACACGGGGTGTCCTCGAGGGTCTGCAGGACCCTCCACCCGGAGCGCTTCCCGGGCCAGACCTGATGGGGCGGGAAGCTGGACTCTGACTCGCATGCTCGTCCTGTCTGTCTCTGAGCGTCCGGCCCTCGGACTTCCCTCTGTCACCTCCGCGGCTGGGGGACTGACGCAGGGCCTTCGCCCGGGGCCAGTTCTGGGTTAAGTCGAAGAGAAAGGCAAGCTAGGACCCAACACTGTGTTATTTATTTAAAATATATTTGTATTGGTTTCAGAGAGGAAGGGAGAGGGAGAGAGAGAGAGAAACATCAGTGATGAGAGAGAATCAGTGACCGGCTGCCTCCTGCACGCCCCCCACTGGGGATGGAGCCCACAACCCGGGCCTGTGCCCTGACCGGAATTGAACCTTCTGGTTCATAGGTCGACGCTCAACCACTGAGCCACGCCTGCTGGGCAGGACCCAGTGCTTTAGAGAGAAGTCTGTCCTGGTCAGCGTGGGGTCTGCTGCCTCTGGCCTGAGAGCCTGCGGCCGGCTGTGCTGCAGCGGAAATCAGCCAGTCCGGGTGCAGAGCCACGGCCGGGGCGAGCGATTCCCACCGCGGACAGCACCCGCCCGGCAGGCAGAGCAGCCCGAGGGGCTGAGCAGTGTGCAAGGCGAGGCAGACGCAGCAGGACCTGAAGGTCATTAGGGAAAGGGGAGGGCTGTTGCAGGCAAGGTCACCTTCCCTCAGGAAGGCGGGGCCTTATCAGCAGCCGCCCCGGCTTCCTTCCTCCTTCCCCTCTGGGGAGGGAGTGGCCCCGGACTGACTGCCTCGTCGGTGTGCAGCCCCGGGCCCTGCGGCTGGCACATTGCTCAGACCCAATCGGGTACCTTCTCCACACGCCCCCTCCCCCACTGGGGCCTCAGACTTCCCTGCCTGGGGCACCTGGGTGTGAGTCCTGGCTTTGTGGCTAGCTTTTCTGGTTGTCCATAACATGAGTGACTATCCTTTTGAACCCAGCAGGGCTCTTACAAAGATGAAATGAGCTGACAGCTGAGGTGTGTTTAATGTGCCCTCCAGGCACGTGGAGGCTCATTCAGCGCCCACAGCCCAGTCCCGTAGGCATCATTATTGTCTCCATTTACTGTGACTTTAGGAAGACAGTTTTATTGAAGTACAATCCACATATCATCCAATTTACCCATTAAAATGTCCAATTCACCGCTTCTTGGTATATGGCTTTACTAACTTGGCAAAACTGCAATAGAATATCTGTAACACACACTTCCGCGTTCCCTGTTCTAAGTGTGCGATCCAGTGGCATTAACTTCATCCACAGTGTGCAGCCATCACCACTGTCATTTCTGAAATGTGTCCGTTCCCCAGACAGAAGCTCTGTGACTGTGAGCATAGGACCCCCACTTTGTAGACCAGGAAAGGAAGGATGCAAAGTCATTCAAGGTCACCCCACAAACGCGTGAGGAGCAGGGTTTGCCACGAGTGATCAGGGCTCAGAACTTGCGCCCTTAACCCCACTCTGACCCGGTGAGGAGAGAGCTCAGGTCACCGCAGGCCGGGAGGGTCCGCCGGGGCGGGGAGGCGGGCCCTCACACTCCCCAGGCCTCCGGGCCCGCCGCGCAGGGGCGGCCTGAAGCCTCCGGTCGGAGCAGCAGCAGCTGCGAGGTGGGGTGGCCGGTTCCGGGAGAGAGGACGCCCGGTTCGTTCGGGAACCACGAAAGGCTTCCCCGGAGGCGGCCTCCAGCAGGAAGGCGGTGCAGACGGGTACCGAGAGGCCTGGACGCCGAGGAAGGCGCAACCGCCCAGGCGGGACAGGGGCGGGGCTGGGCAGGTGGACCGGGGGGAGGAGCCCCGCGGCGGGGGCGTGGTCAGCCGGCGGTGGGCGGAGCCTCCGGGTCCCCGCCCCTGTCCTTGGGCCGCGGCCGCCTCGCGTGCGCAGAGTGCAGGGACCCCGGCCGCCGGCGCTGGGGAAGCCTCGCGGGGGAGACCGCGCGGTTCCCCTGGCTCTGATGCCGGGAAGGGGAGTTCAGCCAGGGCGCCCCGGTGTGGGCTCCGACCCCAGCTTCCTCAGTCAGCCGGCCGGGTCCCCCTCTCCCGCTCTGCACCCGGCACGCCCCGGCCTGTGCCCTCTGTGCCTGCCCCGCGCGGCCCCGTCCCGACTGGACTGCCGTCACCCCGTCCTCCCTGTGTCCTGATCCCTGGACCCCGCATGGCCGCCAGGTCCCCGGGCACGTGCCCTGGTCACCGTCAGAGCTGCGGCCTCAGGCTTATGGCTGCGCACAGCGCGGGGTTCCACAGCGTCAGGGATGCGCTTAGGGGTGAGCCGTGCCCCTCCGCCCCGAGCAGGGCGCCGGGCAGTCAGGGGCCGGAGGGCGGCTCCCCGCACCTGGGCCCCGCTGCTGCTCTGCCCTCAGGTGTCCTTCCCGTCCTCTTCCCACCCGGTGCCGGGCGGGGCTCAGGTGCTGGGCGGGGCCTCGGGTGCTGGGCGGGGCCTCGGGTGCTGGGCGGGGCTCAGGTGCTGGGCGGGGCCTCGGGTGCTGGGCGGGGCTCAGGTGCTGGGCGGGGCCTCGGGTGCTGGGCGCGGCTCAGGTGCTGGGCGGGGCCTCGGGTGCTGGGCGCGGCTCAGGTGCTGGGCGGGGCCTCTGGTGCTGGGCGGGGCCTCGGGTGCTGGGCGCGGCTCAGGTGCTGGGCGGGGCCTCGGGTGCTGGGCGGGGCCTCGGGTGCTGGGCGGGGCCTCGGGTGCTGGGCGGGGCCTCGGGTGCTGGGCGCGGCTCAGGTGCTGGGCGGGGCCTCGGGTGCTGGGCGGGGCCTCGGGTGCTGGGCGGGGCCTCGGGTGCTGGGCGCGGCTCAGGTGCTGGGCGGGGCTCAGGTGCTGGGCGGGGCCTCGGGTGCTGGGCGGGGCTCAGGTGTGGGGCGGGGGGCGGGGGGCGCGGGAGGGGGAGAAAGCGGGCACAAAGCTCCTGCCCGCAGGCTCTGGTCCTGGGGGAGCCTGGGCGCTGCTCCCTGGGCCTGAGGCAGCTCTGCCCCCGCCTCTCCGGGCTCCTGGCCTGGGCCCGCCCCGCCCTCACAGGAGGAGTCCGGCTGGAATCTGGGGTGGGGCACAGCCCCCTCCCTGTGTCCCAGGCTAAGGAAGCAGCTTTGATTTCATCCAAGTTCCTGGGAAATGGTCTCAGTTTGCTGGAAGAGGAGGAGGGGGATCCAGTTCTTGGAACATTTCCATGTCCTCTTCCCAGGGACATTCCCACTTCCTCTTCACTGCCACCTCCTCACCACCCACCTCTGCACCCACCGAGGTCTGGGGGCTCTGCAATCACCACCAGGAAGGCGCCTCCACCAGGAAGCCTGCCGGGTTCAGCCCCGCAGCAGCACTGCCTTCCGGGGCTCTCTCCCGTGTGTCCTGAGATCCCTGGACCCCCTCAGGTGGCCCCAAAGGAGGCCGGTGAGGGCCCTGGGGCTTCCCGGGGAACTCGGGGTGGGGCCTTTGCCAGCTGCAGATGAGCCCCTCCGGGCTGACTCAGGCCACCACCACCCCTCCCCCTCTCTCCTGCGTCTGGGCCTCCTCTCTGGGAGGCCTCTCTGGCCAAGCCGCTGAGCAGGGGTGCCTTGGGGTTAAGGGCAGGAGGAGGCTGCTGGCCTGGACCTCGCGGGGCGTGGATCTCTGGCTCTGGGACCTGCTTGCGCACGTGCTCAATGTCCCCAAGAAGGATGAGTGTCCGTGTCCGTGGACTCAGGTGGCATCAGCAAAAGCAGGGCTCGGCGTCCCCTTTCTGGAGGTGGTAGGACCCCCTGCCCCTCCCTTCGCAGTGCCTGGCCTCAGTGTCAGCCACGCCTCCCACCAGGGACCCCTCACCCTAGCCCCGTGGTCGGCAAACTGCGGCTCGCGAGCCACATGCAGCTCTTTGGCCCCTTGAGTGTGGTGGCTCTTCCATGAAATACCACGGCCTGGGCGAGTCTATGTTGAAGAAGTGGCGTTAGAAGAAGTTTAAGTTTAAAAAATTTGGCTCTCAAAAGGAATTTCAGTCGTTGTGCTGTTGGTATTTGGCTCTGTTGACTAATGAGTTTGCAGACCACAGCTCTGGAGGACCTGGTCGGGGTCTGGGTCTGAAGGCCCTGGGATGGGAAGGAATCTCCGAGACCCTGGTGCACGCCATCCGAGCCCTTGGTGAACTGGCACCCCCTGCAGGAGGTCCACGAAGGAGAGGCATTGGGCTCTGGTGGGGGGGGGGCATCAACGAGGGGCAGATGTCAGCCAGGGGCGAGGGGCGGGCCCCACCGAGGCATTGGCCCCACCCGAGGCATGGACACCGCACAGGCTGCCTGCTCTCCAGGGCAGGGCCGGGTCTGTGGCGTGTCAGCAAGGAGCGCTGGCCACACACACTGCACCCTCGGGCCTGTGCGCCCGCCCTCTGCCCGCTACGGCCGTGGCCAGCCCTCCCAGCCTGGCTCTGACCCTGACTGCGCTGCTGTATCCGCCTCCTGCCGCAGGGAACACACCCACCGGCCCCCACCTCTGCTCCAGGGGCCAGTGCGGTCCCCACGGGTCTCCCTCCTGCTTCTCCCGGTTTTCAGATCAGGAAGTTCTCCCCTCTTCTCCCCCCCCCCCCCCCCCCCCCCCCCCGGCCCAGGTTCTCCAGTTTCCAGAACAATCCTTGGGCCTGAAGAACCCGCCCTCCCAGCACCCGCTGGGAATTTCCAGCCCT
The DNA here is from genome assembly GCF_951640355.1 of Cnephaeus nilssonii. Taxonomy (NCBI): domain Eukaryota; kingdom Metazoa; phylum Chordata; class Mammalia; order Chiroptera; family Vespertilionidae; genus Cnephaeus; species Cnephaeus nilssonii. The sequence continues at coordinate 1,548,537 of NC_137086.1, read as the reverse complement.
CACTGGGGCTGCCCCTGGGACCCTGCTCTCCACTCTCCGGGCTCCGGGGAAGCCACCGCGGCCCTGCCCCGAGGGGAAGGCCTCCCGGCCCAGTGACCCCGGGCACCGTCCTTCCCTCCTCGCACTCTCCCCACCCCGTGGGGTCAGCAGATCCCTGGTCCTGCTGGGCCTTGGCCCCAGGCCACGTGGTCTGGAGGTGCCGGGTCCCAGCCGCCAAATCTCTGCTCTGCTCTGTCGCAACCCGCAGCCTCACCCCCCAGCGCAGGCCTGGAGTTACCTCCAGGGCAGCGGGTGGAGGGCGCCCAGCGGTCAGCGCCTCGTCACCCCCTCCCAGGCAGCTTGGTGAGAAGGGCCTGGTGTTCACATGGTCACAGCACAAAGGAAGCCTCCGTGGTCCGTACCAACCACATTCCGCTGAGCTCAGTGCCATCGGTTTCCTCCGAGGAAAACAGCCGGTGCCTCGAGGGGAGACCGTGCAGGGGGCCGGGCCGGGCTTGTCACCCTGACCTGCAGCCCCAGGCTTGCCCTCCCCCTCCTGCCCCGCTTCCCTCCAGGCCCAGACACAGACGCAGTCACAGTCACAGCTGTATTTTTAAAATTCTTTATTGTCTCCCTTCCCCCCATGGACCTCTCCCTGCCCCCCAGCACATGCCCTCATCCCCTACTCTCAGTGCCCATTAGTGATGCCTACATGCATGCATACAGCCCAAGTCTCAGCTATTTTCTTTAAGTCTGCGAAGTTGTGGGGTTTGGCCCTCGCTGTGTGGATGATCATTCCAGGAGTTCGATCACGCGCCTTCTTGTGGAATTAGTGCAGTTGATTGAGCACCTACGAGGTGCCAGCGCCGTGCGAGGTGGACTCCGGGGACACAGTAGTTAACACGACGGACACAGCCGGCCCTCAGAGGAGAGCTGGCCCGTTGATTGAACCCCGCTTTGCCCTTTGCGGTGTGACCTTGGGCAAGCTGTTTAAAAATGCCTGAGCGGTCAAATGGAGGCGGCATTCCCTGCCTCACTGAGTGTGCTCGGCATACAGTAGGTGCTCAATACCTGGCAGCGAGGACTGCTGTTTTCCAGGCGGTCCACGGTCCTCTGTTCTCCAGGGAAGCGGTGGCTCCCCCGGAAGTTGCCCGGGAAGTGCTGCGGTGCCGGCTGTTGGATGGGGGGGGGGGGGGGGTCCTGCGTGCTTGCGCCCCTCAGAAGGACCCCGGGAGCTGGCCGATGGGCTCCGGGTGCCCGCAGGCTGCGGGCCTGCACCGCCGCTCAGCGACCCGAGCCTCCTGTCTGCGTGCTTCGCCATCCGGCCCCTCTTTCCTGCCTCTGGGGCAGTCCCTGACCTCGACGAGCGGCCCCGCCCCGGGTGTAGGGTCCTGCTGTGTTGAGTCACCGCTGTCTCTGCGGGGTCGCTGTGTCTGTGTGCCCTGGGCTGGCCCTCGCTTCCGCCCCGCCGCAGCCTCCCTGCCAACAGGGCTCAGCGCGGCCCGTGCCGCCCCACAGCGGGGTGCCGTTTTGTTGCCCGAGGAGGAGGGAAATATAATTGCTATCTTGAGTAATCATTTTCCGAAGCTGCGAGCATAACCTTCAATTAATATTTCCTTTGCCCCCGGGGTGGGGGACGTGAATAGGGTCTAAAAATATTGCCGGTCCTCTGCCTGGGGGGATCATGACCCGGGAGAGGAGCAGCCAGCCCGTGCTGTTCCACGGCTTCAGTGATTCCCACCGTGAAAGACGGTTCACCCTTTCCCCGGAGCCCGGTGCGGGGGAGGCTTAGACACCGCTCTTTACTGAGTGAGATAACGGTGCAGTCCAGGCCTGAATCCTTTTGCCCCCTCCCCTGGGGGGCACTGGCTCACGGATCAAAGCCAGGCTCCCAGGTCCTGTCCGAGAGGCGCCGTGGGGCCGGACGCGCAGGCACGGTCACTGGGTCGAAGGACGTGAGCTGCCACGGGAGCTATTCGAAGTGCCTCCTGGGGGCGGGCCCGAGGCTGCTGCCCTGGGTGGCCTGGGAGTGGAGAGACACAGCTCCGGGGGCAAGGAGGAGGCAGGCCAGGGCCTGTCTGGAGGTCAGGTCGGCCAGGCCCGGGAGCAGGTCCAGGTGGAGGGAGGTGGAGGCAGCCCTTTCGTGGCGGGGAGGGATTCCAGCAGCTGCCTGGCCAGCATGGGGGTTCTGCCTGGCTGGGGGCCCCGGCCTGCTCCTGGGAGGTGACCACAGGCCGTAAGCGACTCAAGCCTGTGTGCCCAGCCCCTCACGGCCCCCACATCACCTCACAGATCCTCTGCCCCTGAGGACTGGGACAGGAGCCACCATCAGCATTTGCTGAGCTCCTAGCTCATCAGATTCATCTGATCGAACCCTCCCCAAACCCAGAGGAAGAGCCGCTTCCTTACAGAGGAGGAACCTGGGCCTTTTGGCTAAAGTCATCGATTCCCAGGGTCCTGCGGTGGGGGGGGGGGGGGTGGGTGGGGGGTGGCGATGGTGGGGCCCTCGGGGAGGTGGGGGCCGGCCGGCCTTCGGAGACTAAGCCGGGCAGATGCGTGAGGCCCCTGTGCCCCGGGGTCACTCCCATGCCCACATGTCCATTGGGACTTGAGTTCTCAGGAGCCCTCACTCCTAACCGGGGCGGATCACCGTGACCGGGCAGGTCCTCACCCTCACAAACTCCACAGGGTTATTAACGCTCCTGCTCAGGCCTGGAGGGGCCGTGTTTCTCTGTTCTTGGCTTTTATGCATTTTCCTGAAGAAGAAAAACACTGTCCGATAGCTTTACGGCCGTATTTGTCGTCACCACAGCGAGTGTTTTCATTGCGAACCCCCTGGGAGTCTAGACGTGCTCAGGTGGGCTTCCTGTTTGTGCTAAAAGCCCCGTGTCCTCAGGACTGTGCGCTTCCAGGTGGCCTGCCCCCTGCCCCTCGCCCCTGCCCCTCGCCCCCTGCCCCTCGCCCCCTGCCCCTCGCCCCTGCCCCTCGCCCCTGCCCCTCGCCCCCTGCCCCTCGCCCCTGCTCCTCGCCCCCTGCCCCTCGCCCCTGCCCCTCGCCCCCTGCCCCTCGCCCCTGCCCCTCGCCCCTGCCCCTCGCCCCCTGCCCCTCGCCCCTGCTCCTCGCCCCTGCCCCTCGCCCCCTGCCCCTCGCCTGGGCCGCTGGGTGGACGGTAGAGGGTGGAGCGCGAGGCTGCAGGGCAGAGGCACTTGAGGACCAGCCCGCCATCCAGTCTCCCTCCCCTCTGCTCCTCGTACAAGGATGGAGGCCTGGGGCTCAGTTCGGCTCAGGGGACCTCACGGGGGTCCCCGTCCTTCCTGTTTGCACACGAGGGGACGAGGGAACGGAAGCCCAGGAGACAAGTAACGCCAGGGGCCGCTGGTGCTGAGTGGGACTGGACCCCAGGCCCCCGGTCTCCTCCGGGAGAGCCAGCCTCAGACAAGGTGGCGGCCGGGCCTCCCTGCACGGACACGCCCGGCGTTTACCGGCTCGGCTGCTGCCAGGTCTGTACCAGCCGATGAAACCGCTTCTCAAGATGCCCCCATGGCGATGGCATGCTGTTTATTTCCCCGCTCCTCGTTTTTTTTTTTTTTTTTTTTATAAAAAACTACAAAGTGATGACTTGCTGTCGAAAGGGTGAGTTTTCTTCCTGAGTCCCCACCCCCAGGTGTGACCCCAGGAGCGACCGGTGTCCCCGGAGGGTCCTAGGCCACGTGGAGCCTTTACGGTTACGTGTAGATATCGACACACAGGACTTTTCTTTCTTTTAAATGTGTTTTTATTGATTTCAGAGAGGAAGGGAGAGGGAGAGAGAGAGAAGCATCAGTGATGGGAGAGAGAAAACGGTGACTCAGCCACAAAAGTGTTTGAACTGACGCAGGAGCAGGGCCAGCCCCGGGCTGCCGCGACCCCCTCCCTGCAGGCCCCCAGTGCAGCCTGGACCCCCTCCCTGCAGGCCCCCAGCGCAACCTGGACCCCCTCCCTGCAGGCCCCCAGTGCAGCCTGGACCCCCTCCCTGCAGGCCCCCAGCGCAACCTGGACCCCCTACCTGCATGCCCCCAGCGCAGCCTGGACCCCCTCCCTGCATGCCCCCAGCGCAGCCTGGAACTCGGGGTGAAGGGGCCACGGCTTCCTTGCCAGCTGTCTGCCCTGCTCACTCGGGGGGCCAGGACCTGTTCCGGATATTTGGCGACGAACTGGCTTTTCCTGTGGAGATGGCGGAGGGCAGATGCTCGGCTCTGACCCCCGCCGGTGCCCCCAGCCGCCGGGTCTCTGCCCGTCCCCGGCGGACGGAAGCCACCTGCCCGCCCGGTGCTGCTCCGGCTCCCCGTGCCCGCCGTTCCCCTGTGGGGCTCCGGGCGGCGCCTGATGGTGTCGGCGCCGGAGCAGAAGTCGGAGGTGCTCGCGGGGTGGCGTCCCCTCCCCCGGAGCTGTGTCCTCTGCGACCACACGGTGGCCAGGGCCGCGCCCGCAGGGCCGCACTCACTGAGAGGCGGGCACAGCCGTGGGCACGCGGCCCCGGGACGGGCTGTCTGCTCGCTGGGAGCGGCACTGGCGATGCCTTTGTCAGCTTCTGCCCTGGATTCGCCCTTGACCTTTATTCCAGGGAGCGGCCGCCAGGGCCACTGTGGTCCGGAGACGGGTGGGTTCGCAGTCCTGTCTGAGCAGCGCCCGCGCGGGGTGCCATTTTGGGGGAGTGCGAGCAGGTGAGTCAGACCGATGCTCCGGGCCTCTCCGGGGCTCGGGGGCCGGGGAGCGGCGAGGTCGACCCAGATCTGGGCCCCACAGAGGCCGCTTCCTCGGACCCTGCGCGCTCACCCTGCAGGGAGGCTTTCTGCCCGGCGCCTTGTGGCTGGGCCCCTGGACGTGCTCCCCACCCGCCTGTTTTCGACCGGGTCGCAGGCCTCTGGCCGCCTCTGTCAGCTTGTCTGGGCCTGGCCTTGGCCGTGGCTGGCCGGCCGCCCGCACTTCCTCGTCCGGTACTTCCTCGCCCGTCCTCTGCGGCCACCTGGGTGGTGGGGCGCTCACAGACGGCCGGGCGGGCGCCTGGCTGCGTCCCCAGCCGCAGCTGCAGCGGCCTCAGCCCCGGGCCCTGACCCCGCACGCGCCTGTCTGTGCCTCTGACCGGACGCGGGGTTTGCTCCAGTCGTTGGCACCAGCTGTGGTTCAAGGCTGTCGGCCCCTGGTGCCTGGGGCCATCAGTGCCGAGGCGGGCGCTCTGCCCCAGGGGTGGCCGAGGCCCGGCCACAGTGCACGGACCTGCAGGCCGCCCTGAGCGCGGCTTCTCTCAGCTAAGATGCCCGGTGACCGGGCAGGCGCCCGCCGCTGCTCTCGTGATACCTGCCTTTGGGGTTTGCTGCCGTGTACTGGCCTCAGAGGGAGCTGCACGTGAGGGCTCCCAGGGGTGTGGCTGGGGGGCGGCCACTCTCCCACTGCCTGCGCCTGGATGAGAGGCCTGGGATAGGCCTTTATTTATTTTTTAAATATATTTTTATTGGTTTCACAGAGGAAGGGAGAGGGAGAGAGAGAGGAGCATCAATGATGAGAGAGAATCATGGATCGACTGCCTCCTGCATGCCCTCTACTGGGGATTGAACCCACAACCTGGGCATGTGCCCTTGACCGGCATCGAACTGTGACCTCCTGGTTCATAGGTCGACGCTCAACCTCCGAGCCACGCCGGCCGGGCTGGCATAGCCTTTACTTCCTCGGGAGCCCGTGGGGTCACAGCGGTGTTCCCTCCTTCCCGCCTGGAGCCCCGAGAGTGCCCCTGGCCCGCGTGCAGCACACGCGTGGCGGCCCCAGGCTTCTCCGGGCTCCTGAGGCCAGCATGGCGCTTGAGTCGGCTCCATCACAGCTCCCAGGCTGGGACAATGCGGGGCCTTGGGGGCCGAGACCAGCTGACCCCGTGGCCGTGGACGTGGGCCCCAGCCCGTTTCCTCCGTGGCCCGAGCGGCCACACGTCCCGCCAGCTGTCGGGGACGGCAGAAGCAGCCGGTGCGGCCGGGGGAGTTTCCAGTTACCCGCCCGGGCCTTTCTGTCAGCTCCGCCCCCGCGGCCCGGGCCACGGCTCCCAGCCGCCGCCGCAGCGCCGTGTGCCTGGGCCGGGGCCGCGGCTGGGCGAGCGCGCCTCCTGGGTCCGTGCCCCAATCCCGGCATTACCTGTGGCCTCGGGAAAACCCTGAGCGGGGCCGGGGACACGTCCTTGGAGGCGGGGAAAGGACTGAATGAACGGAGGAACTTGAGGGTCAGGGACGGTGCCTGGTCAGCGGCAGCCGGCAGCCAGGCCGGGCCGCTCATGGCAGGCCACCTGCACCCCAGCTGCTCGTTCCGACGGCACCGCGACCTTTCCCTGTCGAGAGCATGACTACCCCCATTTTACTGATGGGGAAACTGAGGCACGCAGAAGCCAAGTGTTGTGTGTTCACACCCAGCCAGGCGAGCTCCGGGGCCGGGGCCTCCCCAGGTTTCGGCCGTTCTCACAGGCCTGCAACGAGGGGTATTTCTGTGTGTGTGTGTGTGTGTGTGTGTGTGTGTGTGTGTGTGTTAAAATATATTTTTACTGACTTCAGAGAGGAAGGGAGAGGGAGAGAGATACAGAAACATCAATGATGAGAATCATGGATCTGCTGCCTCCTGCACGCCCCCCGCTGGGGATGGAGCCTGCAACCCAAGCATGTGCCCTGACCGAGAGTCGAACCCTGACCTCCTGGTTCCTAGGTGGACGCTCAGCCCCTGAGCCCCGCCAGCCGGGACTCTTCGTGGTTTGAGTGGTGTGGTTTTCATTCTGAGCCTTGCCCGGACCGTGCTGCGTGGGCCTGGTTTCTCTCCTTTGCTTACTCCACACACCTTCCCCGAGGGTGTTCCTCCTCGGTGTGGGGTGCCCAGCAGGCCTCCGCCCCGCGCCGTCTGTCAGAGGGTGTGCAGCGCATGTGCACACGCGTGCTGCGTGCGTGTGAGAGAGGTGTGGGGTGTGGATTGCTGTGCCTTTACCTGCCCCTCGGGGTCCCGTCACGTGCCCGAGGCAGGCTGCACACTCAGGCAATGCCTGTTGATGAGCGAGGAAACCAAAGACGGCTTCCTGGAGGAGGTGGCGCTGAAGCTGAGGCTGGGGCGTCAGTCGCGCTTGCCCAGGGAGAGAGGCGGGGAGCGGGGGGCGGGGGGAGGGGAGGGGAGGACAGACGCGTGGAAATGCACTCGGCCTCCAGCCTCTGACCAAGCAGAGGGCAGGCTGGGCTTTGCTTCGTCACAAGCTGTGTGTTTGGTGAGAGCGCGTTCCTGGGGGAAAGTCATAAAGATTTACCTGTTTGTTCATAAACACTGACTTGCCAGGGACCCTCTCTGAGGCCAACCTGAGGCTGGGGGGTGGGGGCGCTGGTGGGCTGGTGGGAAGGCCCACGGAGCCAGTGGGCCCCCAGGGTGTCCGGTGCCAGGCGGAGCCAGGCGGGAGGCAGGCGGGGGGGGGGGGGGGCGGTGTCAGGTGAGAGTCAGAAAGGAGGGTGCCGGCCTGAGGGGGGCAGGCATTACACGGAGGAAGGGAGCTGTGGGAGCGGACGTGGGGATGTGCGGGCCTTCGCGCAGGGTGCCTGGGAGGCCCCGGACCCGCCAGGTGCCCGAGGTCTGCAGGCACCGTCCTCGCGCCGTAGGAGCGCAGAGCCTCGCCCTCCCCCCAGGGGTTCCTCAGGGCTGGGACGGGGACGTGCATTTTGCGCCTGCGGGCATGTTCTCAGCACCCGCAACCCTGGCGCTGCGGTCCCTCGTGGGAGCAGGAGCACTTCTCTCGGGGCTGGGAGCCACGGGAGCTGAGGACCCTGTAAGATCCCTGAGGTTGCGGTTCTGCGGGAGCCCAGGAGGCCCTGTCCAAACGGCCGTTCTTAGCTGGCCCGCTGGGGACATGGCTGCTGGGGACACGTTTGCGGGCACACGCTCACAGGCACACACTCACAGGCACATGCCCACGGGCACACGCTCACAGGCACATGCCCATGGGCACACGCACAGGGACGTCAGAGTGGGGTCAGATTTCCCCCCTTAGTCAGGGTTAGCTCATTGTTCATCTCATCCTCTCCTCCCCTCCCCTCCCCTCCCCTCCCCTCTCCTCTCCTCTCCTTCATGTGTTTCACTGCACCCCTCCCTCCCTGTTCAGGAAAGGGTCTCTGGTGGCTGCTAGCATACAGAACAGAGAACTACAGCAGGAATTACAAGTGGGGTGAAAGCCGGCCCGTGTGGCTCAGTGGGTGAGTGTCGACCTAGGAACCAGGAGGTCACAGTTCAATCCCCGTCGGGGCACAGGCCCGGGTTGCAGGCTCGATCCCCAGTGTGGGGCGTGCAGGAGGCAGCTGATCCATGACTCTCATCACTGCTGTTTCTCTCTCCCTCCCCCTTCCTCTCTGACATCGGTATCCGTATAGAAGTGGGGCGAAAATGATGGGAAAAGCAGAGGCAGGACAACAGGGTGCCAAACCACTCGCTCAGCTGCCTGGCTGTGGTTTCGCCCCACCCTGCCTCCTTTCTCTCAGGCCTCTGGCCGCTCCGTGGGCCGCTCCGTGGGCCGTGGGCTGTGGAGGGTGAGGGTTCAGCTCTGCGCTCCTTCCGCAGCAAGAGCCTCGCGTCAGCAGCAGCGAAAGGTGCCGACTCCGGCTCGGCCTGTTGCGGGGGATGCTGGGCTGCTTGGTGGGCGCGGTGTCCCCCGAGCACTGTCCGGCGAGGAAGTCTGGCTGGCTGCCGGGCCTGCGCGCGGAGCTGCCAATGACTCTGTGCTGTGAATGCGGGTCGGCCGCCGCTCGCTGAGCTGCCGAGTGCCCCACCGGGTTCCCCGGCCTGCAGGCCCAGGCCCCGCACAGCTCCAGGCCCACCCAGGCTCGGGGCCTTCTGTTCCCGGGGCCCAAGGAGACCCCAGACCCCACCTGCTAGAGCAGAGGGTATGGGGAGCCCTGTGATGGCCTTTGCCTTGTAGTCCCTAATGGAGACGGAAACCAGAGGGGCAGACGGGGGTGGGCGGGGGGAGGCAGTGGCTAAGAGTTGGGGGGCCGTGGATCTGGCTCCTGTGGGGCTGGTTCCCGGTGGAATGAGTAAACCTGAGCGTGAGCGCACCCGCCGAGCCTGTTTCCTGAGAGAAGCGGAAGGAGCGAGGCCCAGGAGGCCGCCGCCTCTCCACGGAGGGCGTGCCCAGGGCTCCTGTCCGCCGGGGCGGCCTCCAGCTCACCCTGGGGCGCTGTCCTGAGCTGCGGGCACCTCAGCCAGGTTTGGGAATTGTGCTCCTTTGCTTCTTGTCTCCAGCGAGCTTCCTTCTCTCGCTGCTTGAGTTTCCTGGGGAACAGCGTTCAAATGCAGTGTCGGCGTGTGTGCGTGCATGCATGCGTGCGTGTGCGTGCATGCGTGTGCATGCATGCATGTGCGTGCACATGCATGTGTGCATGTTTTTGAGTGCATGGGTGTGTGTGTACATGTGTGTGTGAGACAACCTGGGAGAGCATGCTGGGATTGGATGCTGGGGACGGGCTCACGGCTGGCAGAGAAGCCGGGCCGGAGGCGGGTGCTGGGAAGCGGGCCCAGCTCTGTGGCCTGAGGTCCTGGCTCGGACACCGGAGGCCGTGTCTCTGGGCAGCCGGCTCCCGGGGCCGCAGTGGGAGGCTGGCGGGGGCGGGAGAGATGCCGGCAGCAGAGGCCCAGCAGCGCCTCCCTGGCGCAGGATCAGGGAGGTCCGCCCTCTCGCCGCCCCGAGCATCACAGACACAGGGAGATGAGGGCACACCCACTCCGAGTCCTGCCCGGGAGCCCGGCCAGCACCGCGGGCCGCCCAGCTCAGCCGAGGACACGGTCTAGTCCGACAGGCAGGCCCCCGCGGTGAGCTCCTCGCTCGCCTGCCGTCGAGGTCAGAAAAGCTTCTTCAGAACCCAGGGCGGGAGCTGCCCTGATTCCCCGCGTGTTTCTGAGCTTCCCCTGCGCGGGGCCTTCTAGGCCTCATGCCTGTCCCTGGCCGGTGGCTCTCTCGGTCCTGGGCAGGCGGCCGTGGGGGGCTGGAGTCCCACCCAGGGCGTGTGGAAACGAGGGGCCTGGACGCTGTCAGCAGGTGGGCAGGCCCCCTGCGGCCCCGGTGAGGCCCCTGCCCCCGGTGAGGCCCCTGCGGCCCCGGTGAGGCCCCGGCCCCGGTGAGGCCCCTGCCCCCGGTGAGGCCCCTGCCCCCGGTGAGGCCCCCTGCGGCCCCGGTGAGGCCCCTGCCCCCGGTGAGGCCCCTGCGGCCCCGGTGAGGCCCCGGCCCCCGGTGAGGCCCCGGCCCCGGTGAGGCCCCTGCCCCCGGTGAGGCCCCTGCCCCCGGTGAGGCCCCTGCCCCCGGTGAGGCCCCGGCCCCCGGTGAGGCCCCTGCCCCCGGTGAGGCCCCGGCCCCCGGTGAGGCCCCTGCCCCCGGTGAGGCCCCGGCCCCCGGTGAGGCCCCGGCCCCCGGTGAGGCCCCCTGCGGCCCCGGTGAGGCCCCTGCCCCCGGTGAGGCCCCTGCGGCCCCGGTGAGGCCCCGGCCCCCGGTGAGGCCCCGGCCCCGGTGAGGCCCCTGCCCCCGGTGAGGCCCCTGCCCCCGGTGAGGCCCCTGCCCCCGGTGAGGCATTGCCCTGCTCACTGTCCCCAGCTCCGCCGGCCAGCCCAGCGGGAGAGCTGAGAGCTAACCAGTGAACCACATGACGGTGAACGGGTACAAACAGGGTTAATCTGAGGACAGTGGTGGGAAGCGGGGGGGGGGGGGCGGGGGGGCGGTGATGCAGGATCTTCCTGGGGGGGGCGGGAGGGGGCAGGGAAGGAGGACAGCTTGGGCTGAAGGGGCGTGTGCAGGCCTGTGCAGGGGTGGGCGGCGAGGGGTGTAGATCGAGAACATTGCTCCAGAGAGAGAGAGAGAGAATGAGGAATCGGGAGAGAGAGGCCGAGCTGGCCTCTCGGGCCCAAGGAGCCGCGTGCGATGCTGTTTGTGTCCCCAGAGTATTGCTGGAGGGGGCCTCCCCGCGCCTGGGAGGGGAGGACTTGGAGGGGACCAGGGAGGCTGAGGTGGGAGCACCAGTCGGCCCCGGGTCCCGGGGGTGGTCCTGCTCTGTGCTGGGGTGAAGGGCACGGGGGACGGGTTCTCCAGGTGCCAGGGAGAACAGGCTCAGGCGGGTCAGGGGTGTCCCGCCACGCAGCCTGGCCCAGATCGGCGCCGGTGGGGCTCCCGGCCGAGCCGGTGGTTAGCGGTCTGCAGCACAGCTCCTGACCGTCCCCGGAGGACCCCGGGCCCCTGGGCAGAAGCCCTCCGCTCCAGACAAACCTTCGTCTCGGCCGAGCGACTGAGGTGTCCTGACTCCCCTGCAGCCCCCCTCGGCCCTCCTCCCTCAGGCCACATGGCGGGGCTCCTCTAGCCGAACTGGGGGGGGGGGGGGAGCTGGGCTGCTGGCTGGAGCCTGGCGGGAACCCCGGCCTGTGGGACCCCAGCTGTGGTCCCCGACCCCGCAGCATCCCCCGGGGTGACTTCAGACCCGGCCGTTCAGGGCCGTCCCTTTGACCTGCCCACACGGAGCTGCTTTAAACGGAGACGCAGGGCTGTGTCCTGCCTGCGGGAGGGGCCTGCCTGGGGGCAGCGGCTGTGTGGGGCGCCCCCCCCCCCAGGGCTGCTGTGCCCACGCCACTCCCAGCCAGGCAGCAGAGCTGAGTGACGGCAGGGCCGGCGGGGAAGGTTCCGGGCCCCGCGCCTGCGTCCCGTCCCTGCCGTGTCTCGGGCGCCAGCCCCCTGCGCGGGGTCACATGCGCCGGGGCTGTCACGGGGCTTTCCTGGGCCGGCGGTGCCACCTGCCTGGCATGAGGCGGGCACACAGTGGGTGCCGGAAGCTTCCCTTTTCTGCCTGGGCCCCATGTCCCGACCTGCAGCCCGCGGGCGCCCCCCACGTGACGCCGGCAGCGCCTCCCGTCCAGCTGATGGTGAGCGCGGTGCTATTTTGGGCCCACGTGGAAGTGCTTTTTTAAAGCAGGCCCATCTGCTGCGGCCCGGCCCCGATGATACCGCCCGGGCCTGCCCACAGCATCCTCTCGCCCCGGAGTTCCAGGAACCGGGTGAATCAGCCGCCGCCGGGCCCCCTCCTGCTGCCCCCGATGTGGCCGCCAGCAGCAGCACGGCCCTGGGGCAGGGGCACCTCGGCGGCTTCTCAGAGGCGGGAGGGGACCCCTCAGCGCAGAGCCCGGGAGGCCCGGGGTGCTCGCCTCAGCCATTCCTCCCACGGGCTGCACCAGGTCCAAGTGCACGTGCTGCGTGTCCCAGAGTGAGCAGCCAGCAGGCCACCGCTCTGGCTGCCCTGGAAGAGCCCCGGGCCTGCTTCGGGGTGCAAAGAGGGGGTTCCCCTGTCATGGGGCTGCTCGAGCTGGCATCCGCCCTGGCCACGGAGGATGTTACTAAACAGCCCCGACCACACACTCAGCTCTCGGCTTTGCTCACCTCCCTCTCTTTCCTTTCCTCCCCAGCACAATCGGAGAGGGTGTATAACTCGGGGTGCACAGAGAGGGTGTATAACTCGGGGTGCACAGAGAAGGTGTACAACTCGGGGTGCACAGAGAGGGTGTATAACTCGGGGTGCACAAAGAGGGTGTACAATTCGGGGTGCACAGAGAGGGTGTATAAGTCGGGGTGCCCAGAGAGGGTGTATAAGTCGGGGTGCCCAGAGAGGGTGTATAAGTCGGGGTGCACAGAGAGGGTGTATAAGTCGGGGTGCACAGAGAGGGTGTACAACTCGGGGTGCACAGAGAGGGTGTATAACTTGGGGTGCGTGGAGACGGCAGTCAGACCTAGAGCCTGGGCTCCGCCCAGGGAGTTCTGTGCCCCCGGCAGGGTAAGCAGCCCTTGAGCCTCAGTCTGCTCATCTGGGAAATGGGGACAATCCGGCCTACACGCTAGGGAGTCTGCGTTCCAGGGGCAGCGTGTGGGAGGGTTTGGTGCGCCTGCCGGGCTGTTATCCTCTCCATCCCGTGGCCTCAGAGGCCGGCCCGTGAGGGGGTCTGAGCCGGCGGGTCTGTAGCTGCGAAGGCGGTACTTCACGCCTCCCGGCTCAGTGTGCCTCGCCACCTCAGGGCTGGTCATGTCCCCGCAGGGACCGGGGCTAAGAGATGCCTGGGCCAAAGCGAACTCCCTGCTCGTGTGGCCCCGGCCGGCTGTCACTTCCTCACAGGCCGGGTTACTGGGACCACCGCCCCCGAGGACCGTGACCTGTGCCTTTGGGGTGCTCCTGGCTTCATCCTGACCCACAGCTGAGCCTCCTGGGGTGGGTGCCTTGGGGGTGGCCGTGAGCGGCCCCGTCAGCGCCACTTCCTGTCCCCGAGCCTCCACGCCGCTGGGCCCTGCGGCTCCTCTGTGGTCGCCGCGCTCGCATTTCCTGCAGCTGCTGCCGGTTCCCGGTGCGCCCACGGGCCGGGCCGGAGGCCACGCGGCTGCGTGATTCACCGCCGGCTGGGCGGCTGGTGCTGACTCGGCCTGCGAGGGCGGCTCCTACGCGGGAACAGCCCCTCCGTGTCCCCGTGCCCCCCCTTCCCGGCCGTGTGACACCGTCACCCACACTCACCGAGAGCCCACAGCTCCCGGCCGGTGCGCCCCGCCTGGGGGGCGAGGGAGTTTTGGGGGCACCAGAGCCTGAGCGAATGGCACCGGGCTGGGTGCGGGGCCCTGGGGAGCCCCGGGGGCTCTCTGAGGTGCAGCTGGGTGAGCTGGCGGGACCGGGGCGGGGCCTGGAGTCACATGGAAGTGTTCTTCTCGGCATTTCCCGAGGCGCCGGGAAAGGCCCGCATGCAGGTGGCGCCTCAGCTAGCTCCCCCCCCCCCCCCCGCCCCCCGGGCAGGGACCTGTGACCAGGGTCCAAGTTGCCCAGAACGTTGGTAGGCACTGAGTTAGGTGAGTGTCTTTATTTATTTGTGAATTATTGTTATTATTTTAAAATCTATTTTTATTGATTTCAGAGAGGAAGGGGGAGAGAGAGAGATGGAAACATCAATGATGAGAGAGAACCATTGATCGGCTGCCTCCTGCACGTGCCCTGACGGGGAATCGAACCCCGACCTCCTGGTTCACAGGTCTACCTACACTCAGCCGCTGAGCCACGCCCGTCAGGTTTGAGTGTCTTTAACTGTCCAGCTTGTCACATGTAGGGATGGGGCCCTGCCTGGACAGCGGGGGCCCTGGGGGGGGGGGTGAGGCCTGGCCGGCAGCCGCGGCCCCGCTCGGCCTCCGCGCCCAGATGAGGAGGACACGTTGGACGTCAGTGGCAGGTTTCCCGGCTCTTCCTGGTCGGCGTGGTCCGTGAGGAACAGAGCGACACTCCGGCAGGAACGGATGATCCATTCCACACGTCCCGGCTGCCCCCTGCGCGGGTCCTGGCTCTGTGCTAGACACAGCGAGGGCCACCTGGCACCCGGAGCCACATCCGGTCCTCAGGGTCCCCGCCGGCGGGAAGCAGACCCAATGGACAGCCAGGGTGCCGCCTAACTGGGGGGGAGACCCTGAGGAGACACAGGGCTGCGGGCCGGGGGCCCCCCGGGGCGGCAGGTGCCACCTGAACGCGTGCCTCCTCCATGGGAATTCGGGGAGGGGAGGGGGAAGCCGGCAATGGCCTCAGTAGGTTTGGGGTTCATCCAGCTCTGACCGTGCGTAGCACAGTTAGCTCAGACAAGCCCTGCACCGCCCCAAGCCTCAGTTTTCTCATCTGAGGAATGGGTTTAATGACATTTGTTTTTACAAGAAAGGTTCTTTCCATTGATTTTTAGAGAGAGAGAGAGAGGAGAGAGAGAGAGAGAGAGAGAGAGAGAGAGACATAGACATTGATTGGTTGCCTCCTGCACACGCTCCAACTGGGAATCAAACCCACAACCTTTTGGGCTGACGTGAAGTGATACCGTTGACCTTGAACAACGCCAATTTTTAAAAATCCACATATAAGTGGACCTGGGAGTTCAAACCCCTGCTGTTCACAGGGCAACTGTATTTGGCTTCCCAGTTGGGGACCCACGGATGAGGGGCCCCTGCTCTGCAGCGGCGGGGAGTGGGCACCCTTGACCCCGGAGTTAGCGCTCAGCGGAGCCCGGTGACCTCACCACCGACAGCAATCGTAATGGCCAGCGTTTGCGGGCTTCATAGCTGCTGAGGGGCAGGAGCGGGCACTGCAATCACCCCTCAAGACGCCTGTGCATTTGGCCAGGACAGGCTCCTTGGGGAGCATAAGACGCACCTGCTGCCCGGCCGCGGGGCTCAGGGGCTGAGTGTCGACCTAGGAACCAGGAGGTCAGGGTTCGATTCCCGCTCAGGGCACAGGCCCGGGCTGTGGGCTCCATCCCCAGTGTAGGGCGCGCAGGAGGCAGCCGATCCATGGTTCTCTCTCCTCATGGACGTTTCTCTCTCGCTCCCTCTCCCCACCTCTCTGAAACCACCTCCCTGTGACGTCTCCTTTCTGGCCTTCGCTTTGCACAGGCCTTTTCCTGTGTGCACGGCTGTCTGCCGGCTTCGGAGGGCGGGCGGGCGGGCGGCGCGTTTTGGGGGGGCCTCGCACCAGACGCCCACATGGGGAGGCGCCAGCAGCCAGGTGCGTGCTCAGGAAACGCGTGCAGCTGTGGCGCCCACATCAAAGGCGTGTGGCCTGCGTGGGCGTCCAGGCCGCTCGCGGAGCTATTCCTGGCGCGGGCGCTGCCTCGCCGATACGCGGCCTCTCTCTGTCTCGGTCTCCCCACCTTTAACACAGGCGAGGCCTGCCCGTCTGGTTTCACAGAAACGCACGGCAAACCGCGTCCCCGGCCGGGACCTGCCCGCCTGGGGCCCGGGGACCAGGCGGCCGGAGGCTGAGAGCCCTTCCGACAGGTCTCCGCCCGGTCTCTCAGAGAAAGCGCCCCTGAGCAGCAGCGCCCCGGTTCAAGGTAACCACAGTGTCCCCCGGCTCCCGGCCCCGGCCTGGCCTCTGCCCGCCTCCCAGCCCACATCCAGGCTCCGAGGCGCTTCTGCTCAACTGCCCTCCGGCGCCCTGCAGAGCCCGCCTGGCTCCCCCCCTCCTGCCCGCCCTGCCCCCTCCTGATGTGTGGGTGTCAGTGCACACAGCACCTTTGAGCGCCCCAGGCAGGCGGGGCTCCTTCCCAGGCTCGGAGCCTCTGCAAAGGCTGCTGCCTCGCTGCACGCCCTTCTCCTCCGTCAGCAAACTCCTCTTCATCCTTCAGAACCCCGCTCCGTGATGATCCCCGACTTCCCTCATCCTCAGGCTGAGCGTGGGGGGGGGGTATAAGGTATTCTGAGGGCTCACCCCCCGGCTGCCCTATTCCTGCCCCACCAGGAAGTCTGGGGTCAGGGAGGGGGGGACGCTGCCACAGGACTGGAGACAGGTGTGGGCTGGAGCTGGGCTGAAACCCACTTGCATGTGTGACGGGCCTCCTGGCGGCGTGGGGCCCCCTCCTGTGTGTGCGTGGGCCCAGGCCTTGCTCCGGGACGGCCCTGCCCCGTCCTTTCAGCACGCGTCCCGGGGGCTGGGAGCGGAGCAGCACGTTTAGGGAAGAGCCAGAGGGGACCTGAGGCCCCATCCCTGGCCCAGCCCAGCAGCGCCCTCAGGAGGGGCGGCGTGAGAAAGGGGGGGCCTGACCCGAGATGCCAGGGGGCGCGGGCTGAGCCCGTCCATCCCGCCCAGGGCTGAGGGCTGAGGGCTGAGGGCTGAGGGCTGAGGGCTGAGGGCTGGCGGCTGGGGGGACACTCGCCGCCCTGGGCCTGGTCTCTCCGGCCCCTGAAGTCCCGGGAAAGGCAGTTCTCGGGCCAGGTCAGAACTGGTTTTGGGGGCCCCGCCCCCGTGTGATATCTTGGTTTATAGAAACAGGAAATGCAGGGTTCGGGTCAGCACCCAGCCCCAGCTGCTATTTCCTAGAAAGGAGGGGGCCCGGCTGGGTGGGGTTGATAGCTGTCCTGGCATCCAGACGCCAGGCTCCACCCACCTGGGTTCCTGTCCCAGGTCAGAGGTCAGGGGTCAGGGGCCTTCAGGGCGGGGGAGCCTGGGGAAACGCAGGTCTGGGTTGCAGGGTGGAGGGTGTGGGGGGGGAAGGCTGGCCTCTGAGGTCCCAGGAGCTGCAGGGCCAGACCCCCTGAGCGTGTTCCATTTTCAAGGCCGCCCCGGGGTGGGGCCGGGCGGCAGGAAGGGGCTCGGGGTGACGGCCTTGGCCCAGCTGTTTGGTCTCTGCCGGAACCAGGCCCAGGCGCTCGCCGGCCGGCCAGTCCGGAGGAGCCGGTTGGGGAGCGGGCTCGGCTGGGGAAGTTCTGACTCCTGTCCGCCGGGTCGCCGAGGCCTGGTGCTCTGTCCGGGCGGTCAGCACGGATGGTGGCATGGGCCTAGGTGATGGGGAGGGCGCCATGGAGCGGGGAGGGCCATAGCAGGAGGAGGGGCTGGCGGCCGGGGCCTGCTGGCTGGAGGTTCCCGGGAACCAGGGAGTCGGTGTGAGGCGGGGGGCAGCGGCTGCCTCACAGCCCAGCCCCCCGAGGCCACAGACGGGGGGTGCCCGGCCCAGGTCCCCCAGCTGTGTACACACCAGCATCCCTCGTGGTCCTCGGGCCGACTTGTCTGGCTCCTGGCCCCGCGGGGCAGGCCTGGGGGTCGGGGATCTTTAGAAATGTCCATTTACGTGCCGCTCTTATTGTGCCCCAAAGAGCTGTGATTTGGGGGTCCAGCGAGGAGGCAGCGCTCCGTCATGGGGAGGGGAGTTGGCCTGGAGCAGCCAGGGTGGGCGCCAAGTCCCAGCCACTGGCCCAGGCCTCTCCCTGGCGTGGCCCCCCTGCAGCTCCAGGACTGTGGGGACCAGTCTTCGCCCCGGAACTCAGGCCTCTGGTCTCCCCTCCGAAGTCCCTCCGGCCCCTGACCCCTGTGACCTTGGAGCCTCTGTCACCCCTGGGAGGGGAGCCTGGGAGGGGACCCGGGCGGGGCCTGGGTGTCTGGACGGAGCGGCTCTCCTGCACCAGCCGCTGCCCCGATGTCCCCCTGAGCTTGTTCCACTTTCAAAAATAGCTCATGAGGAAATGAACGTGGTCACCCGGGCGGACTCGGAAAAACGTGTCAGGGAAAGACAATTAACCTCGGCACGGACCCGTTCCCCCAAATTAATGAAGTTAATGACTTTTTAGGTCGAGGCCTTCATTTGTAGAGGGAGGAGCTGGGAAAGCAGAGCTGGCTCCGGCCGAGAGAGACGAGACCTAGCGGGAGGGTGGGGAGAGAGATGAGGAATGGCGGGCAGAGCAAGAAAGAAGGAGGCGGGAGAGCACGTGCGGAGGGACGGCTGCCATCTTCTCTGGAAACTAAATGCAGCTTCTGAGCAGGAGGGGACTCACACTAAAGGCACAGGTGGAGAGAGCTGGGATGTGTGTGTGTGTATGTATGTGTGTGTGTGTATGTATATGTGTGCATACATATGTGTGTATATATGTGTGTATATATGTGTGTATGTATACATATATGTGTGTGTGTATATGTATGTGTGTATATGTGTCTCTGTGTATGTGTATATATGTGTATGTGTGTATATATGTATATATGTGTGTATGTATATATGTGTGTATGTATATATATGTGTGTATGTGTGTGAATATGTGTATATGTGTGTATGTATGTTTGTGTGTGTATGTGTATGTATATGTGTGTGTTTGTGTGTGTGTGTGTGTGTAGTTATATCTTTTATTGATCTCATAGAGCCGTGGTTGCAAACTGCGGCTTGCGAGCCACATGTGGCTCTTCCACAAAATACCACGGCCTGGGCGAGTCTATGTTGAAGAAGTGGCGTTAGAAGAAGTTTACGTTTAAAAAATGTGGCTCTCGAAAGAAAGTTCAATCGTTGTACTGTTGGTATTTGGCTCTGTGGACTAATGAGTTTGCCGACCACTGTCATAGAGGAAGGAAGAGGGAGAGAGAGAGAAACATCAATAATTAGAATAATTGAGCCGCTGCCTCCTGCACACCTCACACTGGGGATGGAGCCCGAAACCCCAGCATGTGCCCTGACCTGGAATATGAACTGTGACCTCCTGGTTCATAGGTCAACGCTCAACCTGGAATATGAACTGTGACCTCCTGGTTCATAGGTCAACGCTCAACCACCGAGCCAGGCCGGCCGGCACCAAGCAGTTTAAGTCCGTTTCCCCGCCTGTGTGTTCACACAGTTTCTACCTCGGGGGTTGCAGGGAGGATCAGAGGGTGTAATGTCTGTAAACACGTGTCCATCAGAACTACGACGTGAATGCCACGCCCCACGCACCCGTGGACACACAACCCCCCCCCCCCGCCCCCGGGTCTGAGGCCGCTGGGTGCCGGGGAGCGCTCTGCTCCTCTCCCACTGCTCCAGCCCCTCCCCAGGCAGAGCGAGACCACCGGGCCCCAGTGAGGCTGCGGGATCCGGGCACAGAGGAGGCCCGGGACATGCCTCCAGGGCCTCACACTCGTTCCTGATCTCCGTCCCCCTGGCAGGAGGACTCAGTGGTGAGACAGGGAGGCAGCAGGGAGGGGGGCGAAGAGAGCAACCCGCACAGCAGCACCGGCTCTCAGCGCCTCCCCTCCATCGGCAGCTCCCTCGGGAACGCCAAGGACGGCAGGTTCAGTAGCACCTGGCCCCGGGAGGGTGCCTTTACGCCTCAGGCCCTGGGTGCAGGGCCCCTGGCCTGGGCCTCCTGCCCCCAAGCCCCTCTGCAGGCCCTGGCTCGGGGCTGGCCCGGAGGACGGAGCCTCCTCCAGCTGCTGCCTCCGCTGGTCCGAGGGCCGCCCTCTCCCGGGAGGGGTGGCTGCCAGCACTCGGCGGGAGGGCGGCCACAGGCGGGACGGAGGGAGAAGTGGGAGTTTAAGAAATCGCACAGGCTCGGCAGCTGGGCCACTTCCCGATTCCCCACGGACGTGCCGGCTCTTGGCCTGGGCGCCCCCCCCGCCCCGGAGTGCGCACCCCTGACTCAGCGCCTTCCTGCAGGGCCGTGGCCAGGGGTCAGCGCAGTCCCAGCTGGTCTGGACCGGACGCCTCCTGCCCCGGGGACCCAGGGACAGGTGACTGGGCCGGAGTTCATGGGGTTCACGGGGTCAGGGTGGGCGGGTCCACCCCAGCGCAGGGCGGTGCCCAGCTCCACTGTCCACGGGACCGGCCCGCAGCCGCCGGGGCGCAGTTCCTCGCCTCCCAGCCCCGCCGTGCCCTCCCCGCCGTGTCCTCCCGCCGCGTCCTCCCCGAGCCCAGGAGCCAGCGCCTCCCGGCAGGTGTGTGCTCAGCTCCGGCTGCCATGACGATGCCCGGGACCAGGCCTCACTGCAGAGTCAGGAGGCGGGAGCCAGGTCAGGGTGTGTAAGGGCCAGTTCCCATGGCGGCTGGGAGGGAGGGCCCGCTAGGCCTCGCCCCAGCGGCTGGGGTCCCCGATCTCTCGCCTCATGTGCGGGTTCAGTTTAACAGCAGCCTTAGCGGCCCCTCCGGCCCCTGCCCCCGACCTGCCCCGTGTCGGCCGTGACGGCCCTCCTGGCGCTGACAGCCAGGGCCTGTGCTCCTGCCCAGCTCTCACCCTCTGTCCACCCACCCCCTCATCCGGACCCTCCCCGGTCTCCCCAGCCTCCTGTATCCCCGGCCCCGCCCTGGGCAGAGCTGGAGGCAGGGAGCGAGGGTGTGGGTGGGCGATACAGCGGAGGGGTGCAGATGTCCAGGCTGGGAGCCCAGGGGCCGCCGGAATGCAGGTGGTCAGAGGGGTGCTGCATCCATGGCTGTGGCAGGGGCGGGGCTGGGGCGGGGGTGGGGCGGGGGTGGCTAGACCACCACCAACGACGAGGCCCCAGCAGGCCCCGTGTCTGGGTCGTGGTTCTCACCTCCAGCGGTTTATGGGACCAGGCCTGACACAGACCCCGCGGCTGGGAGGCCCTCTGACCCCCAGAGCCTTCAACACGGGGGCCTGTGCTCCCCAGACCTGCCCTGGGGTTGGGCCCATGATGCTTTGCTTTGGGGGCATTACCCACGATGCTTTGGGGCATTACCCAGGATGCTTTGCTTTGGGGCATTACCCATGATGCTTTGCTTTGGGGTACTTCTTGCGTCTGCGTGGTGGGAGTAGACGTCCCCCGGGGGATGTCCCGCCGAGTGTTAGCCCAGCAGCCCGGCCCGGAGCCGGACAGCGTGTGTCTTTGCGAGCGCCCCCCGCTGGATGCCGGGCTCCGGCCAGACCCGGCGGCCGGTAGGACAGAGCGCTGGGTCCGGGGCCTGCGGCGGGTCCGAGGCCCCGTGGCTGACGGGCGTTTGGGGGTCCGCCGGCTGCTGAGGGTAAGTGACTAGATCCGCGGGCCCAGAGTTGGGCTCCCAGGACACCCCTGGGCGCCCACAAGCACTGAGGCCCCAGAGCCTGTGCAGGTGGGTCAGGACTGCTGCTCTTTACCGCGGTAGAGGTTGTAACTGACCCGTTTTTAAAATAACTTTAATGCACTTATTTAAAAATATTGATCAATTCATTAAAAATAAAGCTCATAAAACCATCACATATTACCTTAAATAACATATTTTGTCAGATAAACGGTATTTCCCCCCAAACAGGAAATAGAAAGAACAGCATCAGTCTACCTTTTTGCAAAGCTCTCCACCACCAGACTGTCAGGGATGAGCTCGTACCTCCCGGGGGCGGTGGACAGGATTGCATTGTCCCATTTTACAGACGAGCAAACCGAGCCCTGAAGAAGGTGCGGGGACTGTGGCGGGTTTGCAGTCAGGGCAGGGCCGGGAGCCCAGGGAGGACTGTTGGAGGCCCGAGCAGTGGCTGCACACAGAACGGCTGGAGGGGATGCGCTCCCCGCTCTGTGCGTCTGTGTCCACGCACACAGGTGTGTGCCTGTGCGTGTATGTACATGAGCATGATGTACGTCTGTGTCCGTGCACCTGTGTGCGCCTGTGCATGTATGTACATGAGCGTGATGTGCATCTGTGTCCGTGCACACAGGTGTGCGCCTGTGCGTGTATGTGCCTGAGCGTGATGTGCGTCTGTGTCCGCGCACACAGGTGTGCGCCTGTGCGTGTATGTACATGAGCATGATGTGCGTCTGTGTCCGTGCACACAGGTGTGCGCCTGTGCGTGTATGTGCCTGAGCGTGATGTGCGTCTGTCCGCGCACCTGTGTGGGCGGGGCTGCAGGTGCTGCAGGAGCAGGGATTGGGGCTCCCTGTGGAGCGGAGGGTGGCGCCTGGGCACTGTGCCGAGGGCTCTGGCCTGGTCCTGCGGGCGCGGGGACATGGTGGCCGTTTGGGTGGGGAGCGTTTGGTCACGGTGTTTGGAAGCTCACCGAGAGCATCCGAGGTGGATTTGGGAGAGGCTCGGAGGCGGGGAAGGCCCGGCGAGGGACGGCCAGGCGGCTCTGAGTTGACCGGGCCCTGGGAGCCGGATGTGCGGGGGCCTTGCAGGTGCTCCTGGGCGTCCCGCTGGAGTCACTGCAGCTGAGGAGCTGCTTCTCGGCTCCTCGTCTCCGCCGTGGGTCTCATCAGCCCGGCCTCCGGTGGCAGACATCAGCCCTCGGCCGGCCAGGCGGGTCTCCCCAGGTGCCTCCCCTGGCAAAGCCGAGTATCAGCCACCCCCCTTTACTGCCGGGTTATTCGTGGGCGCCAGTGTCGCGGAGTGAGAACTCAGTACCCGGCGATCCGGAAAAGAAAAAGCGTGGGGGCAGTTAGCTGCCAGCGACCGGAACCCGGGGAGACGGGCGTGGCCGGGGGCCCAGGGCCCAGGGGAGGCTCAGGGTCACAGGGAAGGGAAGTGTTTGCTCAGGAGGGAGCTCAGGTGAGACACCCCAGCACCGGAGTCCGAGCTGGTCACCCCCTCACCGGGAAGACGCCTGGGCGGGTCAGGTTTTACCTGTTGACCAAACGCCCGCCGGGACCCAGGGCCCTGGGACGGGGCATCGGGCCAGAGGGCAGGCCTGCGTGAGGGCAGGTCTGAGTTTAACACCAGACACAGCTCTGTCACAAGTACCCCTGGGAGTGAGTTTCCTGTCGTGTGTGTGAGTCAGTGTGTGCGTGAGAGTGTGAGTGAGTGTAAGCGTGTGTATGTGTGTGTGTGAGTGTATGTGTCTGTGTGAGTGTATGAGCGTGTGTGAGTGCATGTTTCAGTGTGTGTGCTGTGTCAGTGTGTGTTAGTGTGTGTATCAGTGTGTGAGCGTGTGTGTGTGTCAGTGAGTGTGTCTTTGAGTATGAGCATGTATGTGTGAGTGAGCATGAGTGAGTGTGTATGAGTGTGTCAGTGAGTGTGTGAGCGTGTCTTTGTGTGAGTGTGTATGAGTGTGTCAGTGAGTGTGAGCAGGTGTGAGTGTGTGTGAGTGAGGGTGGGTGTTTGCTGTCGGTGTGGTCCGGAGCAGATAGAGGTCAGGGCTGCTGCTCTTCCCTGGAGGACCATTTCTTGCCGGCCGCGCCTGCGGGCACAGGGCCGTGAGCCCCGCTCGCTGCTGAGACGCGCCTGGATGGCCGCGTGTCCCTGAGCGGGGCTGCCTGTCCCTCCAGAGGCACCGGAGGCGGAGGTCGTCAGCGTGAAGCCCGGAGCTTCCAACGTGGGGGGCGGAGAGACACCCCCCCCCCCCCCGCGCCCCAGTTACTTCCATCCTGGAGCAGGTCTGTGATTACATGAGGTCATCTTGTTGGAAGGACATAAAATAACGTCTAATTAGGCGCCATCCATCTTTCAGAGGCGCGTCATCGATCCTGTCTCAGGTCCAAACGGAAAACCTTTCAGCCTCGGTGGGGAGCTCCGTGGGTGTCCGTGCCCCCGCGGCCCATCTGCCAGCGGCGTGGAGCCGGCCCAGGAGGAGCCGGAGGGATTGGGAGGGATGGGGAGGGAGGGCCCGCCTCCCCGGCCCACTGGGCCCACTCCCGCCTGGAGAGCGTGTCGCGGGGATGGAAGACCCCTGACCTTCAACCCTGGACAGCCTTCACGATCCAGGCGTGCCTGTGACTGTCCCGGGGCCTCTGACCCTCAGTTTCTTCATCTGTGCAATGGGCTGGCCTGGGAGTGCAGGCAGAGGCGGCAAGGCTGCCCAGTGGTTTCTCACCCACCATCTGGAAACGGAATTCTCCCAGCTGGACGGAGGGCTCGCTGCTGAGCCAGGGACAGGGTCGCCCCCTGGTCTGCAGAGAGCCACATCCAAGGCTGCAAAAGGCAAACGCCTGGCGTTCTCCACTCGCTCGGGCGGGGCCCTCGTCCTGGGTGCCCGGCGGCCCCCTCTGAGCCTGTCCCTGGTGCCTGCAGGCAGCTCAGCCCCTCCCAGGCTTCCCTGAGGATTCTGGGAGGGAGGGACCCCCTCCTGCTCAGCCTGCCGCCCCGTTCGTGGCCCCTGCCCGCTGGTCAGTGTCTGCTGGCCTGCTCGCTCAGGCCTGCCCTGTCCAGGGGACAGAGCCCCCGCGCCCCCCAAGCTGCTCGGTCACCGGCTGGCCGAGGCCGAGGACAGGGCAGGGGAGAGGCTCCCGTCGCTTTGGCCAGGGCTCGGGGTCCGGCGCTGGCCTCTGGTCTCCTTACGCCTGTCCCTCGTGTGGCCAGGGCCGTTCTCCCCGCAAACGAGGGTCCCCCTACCCCTTCTCTCTCTGTCCCTGCCCCTCAGACCGGCGGCGGAACCCTGGCACCTCGCCCAGAGGATCTGGGTGCGGCGAGTCACCTTTCAGCACCCCCGCCCCATACTGGGGGATCCCAGTTGATCCGAGAGCAGGTCCCCGAGGACGAGGACGTGTCCTCTCAGGTGCACAGGCCTCACTGGCCGCAAACCAGTCCCCTCCTTCCCGCAGGTCCCCGCGTGTGCTCGGTTCCTCTTCCATGAGGACTTCACGCTGCGGGAACGTGCGCCCCACCGGGGGCCCCGCGGCGCTGTCGGTGTGCAGCTCCGGGGAGGGCGAGTTTCTCTTCTGCCATTTCACACGCCGTCTCCTGTTCCGGGAGGCAGAACAAACCAGCGTGCGCCCGTGTCCCAGGGCGCGTCTCTCTCCCGCCGGGAGCACCGGCCCTGAGTGTCCTGGGTCCCCTCGCCCTGAGTGTCCCGGGTCCCCTCGGGCTCATCCGCAGCCCCTTCCAGCGCCTCTCTGGACCCGCCCAGGTTTGCTGCCGCCAGGTCCACCTACAAGCTCTGTGACTTCGGACAAGTGACCCTAACATGCAAATGGCGACCTTCCCGGGGAGAGGAGCGGGGGGAGAGCATGGCCAGAAAGCAGCCCGCGCCGGCGGCCGGCGGCCGGGAAGGTCAGTGCCGCTGGGCCGGCCCCGGGGGGGGCGGGGAGGTCAGTGCACGCACAGCCTTAGCCGAGCAGGAAGTGCGAGCAGCCGGGCCGTCTGAGCAGGTTACAGACGAGAACGTGACTCCAGCCGGGAACCCGGGGGCGAGCCCCCTGAAGCCGCTGGGAGCCCCGCTCTGTGAACTGCACCCCGAAGGGCCGTCCCCCCCCCCCGTCCCCCCGCCCCCGCGCCTCTGCCAACAGGGAAGTCCCCGCCGGCGGGACCGGAGGCGGACAAGGCGGGTCGGGAGGGAGCAGCCTGGGAAGGGGTTCCGCCTGCAGACACCTGCGTGAGCAGCTGCTTGTTTGTGGCACGGCCAGCTTCTCTTCCCAGCGCCGCTGACACACGCCTGTTCCCGCACCTGCGCAGGTGTGTGCCCCTGGGACCTGGGGACCGGCTGGTGGGGGGCCAGCTGCCCCTCGGAAATGCCTCCCCTCCATCCGGCCAGGAGGCCAGGCCATCATGGGCCCGCTGCGGCCTCAGAGCGGCTGGGGCACTGGCCGGCCGCCCGCCTGGGGCGCAGCCAAGTCCTGCCCCGTGTCCTGTCGGCCGGCTTGGCCCTGAGGCCACAGTGACCCCCGCTGGATGGAGTGGACACCTGCGACCCCCGCTGGCCAGGCCGCTTTGCATGTTCACACCCCGAGGAAATGTGAGCCCCCTCCCTCCCTCCCCGCCCCCCCGCCCTGCACCTGGCTACTCCAGCCTCCCAGAGCCGGAGGGCAAGGATCCGGCCGACTGGCAGGGGGGTCAGCCCCGCAGCTCTCGCTCGTTCTGGAAGAGCTGGGACGTGTGCACACGGCCGCCGGACTCACGGCAGCCCTGTGGATTCGCTCAGGTGGCACCTGGCTCGTGGCCTTGGCCCCCCTGCTCCGGAGCATTGTGGGAACTCGGGAATGTTCGATGCTCAGGCCCCGCCCAGGCCTCCTCCTTCGCTGACCGGAGGTGGGCTCCACACACCAGCCTCTCCGCTCACGTGTGCGTGCCCGCCGGAGAGCCGGATGTCCCTGCCTCTGTCTTTCTTTAGATGCTTTGCTGTGGTTTGTTTTATTTATATATTTATTGATGTCAGAGAGGAAGGGAGAGGGAGAGAGAGAAACATCAGTGATGAGAGAGGATCATGGATCAGCTGCCTCCTGCAAGTCCCACACTGGGGATGGAGCCCGCACCCCGGGCCTGTGCCCCAACGGGGACTGAACGGTGACCTCCTGGTTCGTAGGTCGACGCCCCAACCACTGAGCCACCCAGCCGGGCTTGCATTGTGTTTTGTTGCTCACAGGGATCCCGCTCTGGCCCCGGAGCGCTTTGGCGCCGCTCCAGTGTCCCGCAGCCTCACCCCAGAGGTTTCGGGGACCAAGTGCCTGCTCCGGCCGGCTCTGTGTTGGGCTCTTCCTGCATCTCTGTTGTTTAATGGTAACGATTCGTTCCTTGTTCCTTCCATGAACACGCTCCCTCTCTCCCACGGTTTTCACCGTTTCACTCTTGTCCCGGGCGTGGTGTCATGTGCCAGGTAAGAGGGAGCCCCCCGTCCCCCGGGGTTCAGCTCCCAGCATGCCCGGCGGGCACAGGCTGGAGCCCCGCACGGTTCCACCCCATCAGATGTTAACCCTTTGCTTTCCCTGGTCCTCAGATGCCTCCCAGGTTCCTAGGCACCTGGTCGCCCGTCTCTGCCCTCCCTGCCCAGCGGAGGTGTTTGTCGCTCTGTCACCGCGGGCTTGGGGTTGGGGTGTGAGGTTGGGGGCCTGGTGTGAATTTCCAAGGTTGGTTACAGGTGCCGAACCGGGGCCGGGCCTGGCTGCGGGCGGGCGTGGCCTCTCGCCGCGCTTCCTGTGGGAGCCGAGGTGGCCGCTCACGGGCAGGAAGGGGCCGCAGGAGGGCGGGCGGGCGGGCGGGGAGCCAAGCAGGTGCCCACAGCGCGTCTCCTGGAGCCCGGGTGGGGCGGGTGGGGTGTGGGCTGAAGGGAGGTCTGGGTCCCGGAGGCAGGAGGCTGGAGGAAGTCACGTGGGCAGACTGAGCCCGGTGAGCGGGAGCCCAGGCCGTGGAGGTCCCGGGGTGCAGGGCTGGGCAGGGAGGGAGTGAAGGAAAAGGGGACCCCAGGGTGGGCCTTGGGGAAGGTGGCCTGGCAGGCAGAGGGGGCTCGGAGGGCCCGTCCGGGGGGTGAGAGGCAGCCAAGACGGATCCCAGGGGCCAGGCCGGCTGCGCATCGCACGGATCGCGCCCAGGTGAAGCCCTGCGTGCGGAAGGCGCCGCCGCGGGGAGTCGCGGAAGCAGCTGTGTGACGGGTCGCGAGGACGCCTTCTTGAATCTGACAGTAAGAAGCAAACGCAACAAAAGCAAAGCTAACCCAGCGGGCTGCTTCACACCGAGGCTCCTGCCAGCAAAGGCCTCCGAACGAAAAGGCGACTTACTGAGCGGAGAGCCTCACGCCATCGGGCGAATATCAGGAGATGGAACTAACCCCACGGTCAGAGCAAACGCCCCGGCTAACGACGGGCAGGAGACCTGGGCCGGCGTTCTCTGACCAGACGGCAGGGGGCCCGCAGGCGCTCGCCCCCCTCCTCGGGGCCGGGGCCACAGGGAGGTGTCCTCGCACCGTGAGCGCGGCTGACAGCAGACAGGCTGGGAACGCCGTGCGCTGGCGAGGACGCGGAGGAGAGGGAGCCTCGTGCGCTGTGGAGGCGGTAAACGGGCAGCCGGGGCGGGAAGCAGCATGGAGCTTCCTAAATAGTTAAAACAGGTCAACCGTACGCCCAGCAAGTCCACTCCTGGGAGTTGATCTGAAGAAAACACACACTCAGAAGGACATTGCACCCCGTGCGCTGCGGTGCTATTCAAAGTAGCCACGCGTGGACACTCCTGACGTGTCCACTGATAGAAGGATGGATGGAGCAGGAGGGAGGTGCGTACAAAAGCACATCACGCAGCCATGGCCAAGGACGCCATCGTACCACCTGTGACGACACGGACGGACCTCCAGGGCGAGAGGAACAAATGCCGTGTGATCTCTCATATGGGGAACCTCCTGTGTATAGCGTGTAGATACACACAGACACACATGCTGAGCACACAGATACAGGGAACAGGTTGGTGGCTGGGTAGGGGTGGGAGATGTGGGTGAACTGTGTTGTTTTTCTTTAGTTTAAATAAAGTGAATGAAACCCAGCCAGTGTGGCTCAGTGGTAGGAACCAGGAGGTCAAGGTTCAATTCCTGGTCAGGGCACAGGCCCGGGTTGCAGGCTGGATCCCCAGTGGGGCACATGCAGGAGGCAGCCGATCCATGATTCTCTCTCATCATTGATGTTTCTTTCTCTTCCCTCTCCCTTCCTCTCTGAAATCAATAATCTATAATAAAAAAAGCATAATATGCTAATTAGACCGGACAGCCGAACAGCCTTCTGGACGGCCTTCTGGACGACCTTCCAGATGACCTTCCGGACAAAGCCGGGGCTGCGAGGGCCGAGCCCCTTGCGCAAATTGGGTGCATCGGGCCTCTAGAGTGTGTGTGTATATATATGTGTGTGTGTGTGTGTGTGTGTGTGTGAACATAAATAAAAAGTAAATTGAATTAGAAAGCCGCACGCAGCTGAGTGAGAGAGCAGAGCCCGGCGGGTCGTACACGTTTCAGATAAAAGTGAACGGGCACAGCACGCGTGTTATTCGTGTCGTTAGGCGGGTCTCCTGCAGGAACAGAAGACTCACTGGCTAAAAGCAGGGGCTCCTGTTCTCGTGAGAAGCGGTGGCCGCTGACCAAGGCGCTCGGGCCCAGGCTCCCAGGCCCCCTCCTTCCCGGCACCTCCAAGAACCCGGTTGGTTTTCATCCTCACAGTTATTTCCTCCTGGTCCCCGAAGAGCTGCCGCAGACGCGGGCATCACCTCCAGGTACAAAGATGAGGACGGGACTGGCTAGTGCCACACACATGGTATTCATTCATTCATTCATTCATAAGCGTTTCTATTGTGGAGTGGATGCGAGTGAATGACCACTGGAGCCCAGACCAAATTAAAATTTAGGGAGCCTTTATTAGCCGGGCGGCCAGGCGACCCGGCGACTGCTCTGCCATTCTCCACGCAGGGAGACCAGAGAGCAGCAGCGACCCTTTGTGTAGGACCGCTTTTAAGCACATTAACCACATCCGGTTTTTGCAGAACAAGTAACCCAAGACAAAACAGTTTTTCCTAAGCAACGTCAGGATCATGCCAATGACGACCATGTTATTCACAGGGTCATCCTGTTCTCCAGAAGCTGACAGTGTTCTGTGAAAGAAGGCTACATGCTGGGAAGGGGCCATGAGACCCTATCTCAAGGCCTGGCCTGGTGTCAGCACTGACATCTCTATCTGGGGCATAGTCCACGGCCTCTCTGGAATGCTCAAAAATTCCCACTCTCCAACAGTTTCTACCATGTCTGTTTTGTTTTTCAAATTCCTAAGTCAACCGCTGAGCCACGCCAGCCGGGCCCATTGTCTCTTAGAAACATCTGGAGGCGAGAGCCTCCCATATCACCCGGCCTCTCCGACCACAGGTGCCGTGTGGCCTGGGGAGCCCCGGTGCCCCGGGCGGGGGCGAGGGTGTGCGGGGCCTGGAGGTGGCCTCCGCTTGGGCCGCTCTCACAGGCCGTCCGGCGCCGCGCCGGGTGGGGGCGGGAGCCGTGCAAACACTCCTGTGAGCCGTGCTCTTCGCTCCCGGCTTCCGGCTGAGTGCCCTTGGCTGCGCTGAGGGCTCTCCAAGATCAAAGCCAAGTGGGAGGCAGAGAGCCCGCGGGGAGCCGGGAGCCGGGAGCCGTGGACGGCTGCCCGGGGATGGGGGGAGTGTGTCCGGAGCCGAGGGCTGGGCCGCGTGACTTCCGGGCCGTCCCTGGCTCTGCCCGGCGGCTCCACCACGTGCCAGGCGGTGCCGTGGAGACCACGTGTCCGGCGGGCGGGGAGGGAGACCTGGCCCGGGGCTGGGTCCTGGGATCCGTGCGCTCAGTTGGCCACAGGAAAGGGCACGTTCCCAGGAAGTCCAGTCCCGGTGGGGCGCTGGGGTCCAACAGAAGACGGGGGGCAGCCGGCGCCCCAGGATGAGATGCCACCCTGCCCATCCCTCGTGGGCCCAGGGGGATGCTGGGAAGTGTCTAATCACTGACCCTCCTCCCCCAGTACCGAGCGCACGTGGGGAGGCGATGCTCACCGTGGCTTAGTGACGCAGACAGGGGGGCCGCGTGCTCTCCTGACCGCTCAGGGGAGGCCTGCGTGGGGCCTGCAGACTCAGACCTCAGTGACCACGGAGGTTCGAGAGGGAAACTTTGTAATGAAAACAGCAGCTCGCGGTGGGCAGGCAGGTCCTGGGCCTCGTCTTCCCTGAGGAAGATCAGCTTTGGTCCTCACTGCGCCTGTAGCTCTGCATCGATGGGACTCCTGTGAGATGTCAGGTCACTTCCCTTCTCTGGACCCTCAGGGCGGAGACCACACGTGCCCTCAGGGGTATTGCTATTTGTTACTGTTTATTGTTACTGTTATTGTTCTTGCCGACTGTTAACTGCCTGCACCCGTCTGTGCAAAAGAAACGCGTGCCTATCATTTTACTTCTTATCCAACCCCAGAGGCTTCCTCCCGCCTCCCTAATCCACACCCATGGAGTTCAGGTGACCCGCCTGCGGCTCCTCCGTGATGGTAATGTATAAACATGGGTGAAAAGCCGCTGTTCTCCGGAGCATTCTCCCAGTCTGTTGGGGTTCTGCTTCCCGGCAGCTGTGGACAGTTTGGCTCAGATAAACGCACAGCAGTTCTTTGCAGGTGTGAGCGTTTCTGACGTTACACCAGCAGTGATGTGTCACCCCGAGGCAGGCGGCCCCCGTCTCCACCTACAGTGAAACCCCTCTTCCCCGGAGAGGTGACCGCAGGGGCCGGGCAGGGGCCGGGCAGGCAGTCCCCGCTGCGTCACCTTGGACACGTCCCTGAAACCTTGGGCCTGGACAGACAGCGTTAATGGTTCCCCAACACGTTCTTCCTGGGGAACATGTGACGCCCAATCTTCCCCCCTAACCGGGAGACGTGCACCCCTCACCCATGTCCTCGGGCCTCTCGGGGGGAGGACGCTGAGGGCAGGGGACCCGGTGGTCCTGCCGTTCCTGGTCACCGCGCCAGGTCTGTGGGGGGCAGGCTGCCCCACCTCTCCGAGCCCGGCCTCCGTCTGCGGGAGAGGACGGCCCGTCGTTATTGATGAGGACATTGGTTGGGAGGAGAAGGGGGCGCAGGTGTCAAGGTGAGGTGAGTCCCGGGGTGTCCCAGCCACAGCCCTGAGAGCTGAGCGCCCAGAGCCAGGCGAGCGGCTTCGGGCTCCACCTCAGTTCAGCCTCCAGGCCGGGAGGAGCCGCGGTTCCCGGGGACCGGGCCCAGCTGCTCTGCCTGCGGCCACGCCAGCCGCCGGGGCCACGGAGCCGGCCCAGCTGCTCTGCCTGCGGCCACGCCAGCCGCCGGGGCCACGGAGCCGGCCCAGCTGCTCTGCCTGCGGCCACGCCAGCCGCCGGGGCCACGGAGCCGGCCCAGCTGCAGGGGCTGGCTGGCCCCGCTGAGCCCGGGGAGCTCTGTCCCCATCGTCTCCCTTTCTTCGCCGTTGGGAGGGACTCGGTCCGGAAAGGGCTTTCTTCCGAGGACACCTGGACGCGGCGCCGAGGGGGTGCCGGCAGGTGCAGGGCCTGTTTGCTTCCGGGCTCTCAAGTGTTTCCGCTGATAACGTTCACGGAGCCGCTCTGCAGGCGGCCACTGCCCACCCGGCCGGGAAGTGCCCTGGCGGGGAGCAGGGGGAGGAGGGATGGGAGGAGGGATGAGGAGGAGCAGGCGGCCTGCGGCGTCCAGGGCGGAGCAGGGCCTGAGCGCTGTCCCTGAGGCGCTGGGGAAGCCTGGCTCTCCCACCAGCTCCCTTGGGCCGCGGGTCCCAGCGGTGCAAGGTGACGGCGCCTCCTCCGCGCCGCGAGGCAGCGGTGAGGCATCTCCCGGAGCACATTTAGCCGACAGGACGCGGCCTCCAGCCTGCCCTTGACGGCAGCCGGCTGCCCCGAGCTGACTGAGCGGAGGGCACCCTAAGAGGAAATCATCTGCCTTCAGGCCGAGGAGGGCCTCTCTCTCTCTCTCTCTCTCTCTCTCTCTCTCGCTCTCTCGCTCTCTCCCTTGTCCTCCCTCCCTCCCTCCCTCCCTCCCTCTCTCTCTCTCCCCTCCCCCTCCCTCTCTCTCCCCTCCCCCTCCCTCCCTCCCTCTCCCTCCCTCTCTCATACTCTCTCTCCCCCCCTCCCCCTCTGTGCTTGCGGCTCTTGCTGGGCTGTCCACAGGGACGTGGAGAACTGGCATCTTGCTGCACTGAGTCCTCCGCGGCCCCGGTCCTGCCCCTCCCTGGGGACTGGCCGGAGGCTGGAGAAGCACCGGCTGCTCAGAGTCCCCAGCGCCCCTCGTCCCGAGCGCAGACAGCAGCAGCTTTTCCGTTCCCGAGTGCGGACAGCTCAGGCCTGCGTGACCGTGGCACACGGCCCGGCTGGGCTTTATCAGCTCATCTGTGAAATGGGCTGCCGCTGCCGGCCTGCCTCAGGGGGCAGAGGGGTCCTGTGCCCCCTCCCCGCCCACCGTGGGCAGAGCCGTGGCAGCCAGTGCCGAGGCCCTTACTGGTCTCAGGAGGAGGAGACCGCCTGGTCCAAGCCCCGCATGGTCGGCGTGCGTGACCGCCCTGTGCTGAGCCGGGTGCTGTCAGCACCAAGTCGGCCTTCGCCGGCGGCCGGAGGGCCCGCCCGGCCCCGTGCCTGTGACCCTGCATCGCCGGCCGGGGCCCTGGACAGCGTGTTCACTGAGGGAGCATCCGCGGAGCTCTCTGCGGCCCTGGGGAGACGCGGGAGAGGGGGACGCGCCCCATGGCCGTGGCCGGGGACGTCCAGGGTGGGAGGGACCCGGAGCGATCACAGAGCAGTGCCGAGCGAGAGGCAGGGCAGCTTGGGGACGCGGACCGGCTCTCACCGGTCTCCTCCCTCCCGTCAGCCCGAGGACGGCAGGGTGCGGCGGGGTTAGGAGGGCTGGACGGTGGGTCGGGGAGTGTCTGTAGGTTTGCAGTGCAGACGAGCTGCCAGAATAACCCGTGGGAAAGGAGAAAGCCCGGCCGGGGGGCCCAGGGGTTGAGCGTTGCCCTAGGAACCAGGAGGTCAGGGTTCTATCCCCGGTCAGGGCACAGGCCTGGGTTGCAGGCTTGATCCCCAGTGGGGGGCGTGCAGGAGGCAGCCGGTCCATGATTCCCTCTCATCATTGATGTTTCTCTCTCTCCCTCTCCCTTCCGCTCTGACATCAATAAAAATATTAGAAAAAGGAGAGAAGCACCTCCCTGTGTCTGATGGACACCAGCGCCCGTCCGCGGGTGTTTGCGATGCTGGCTCTGTGCTGGGCGCGGCGTGGCCCTGTTACCCCTCAGAGCAGGTCTGTGGGGTCCGTACTGTTGTCACCTCCAGGTGACAGGTGGGACCAGGACCCCTGCCCAGGGGCTCTCAGCCGAGGGAGGACAGAGCTGGGGTTTGAACAGAGCTCAGCGACGCGCCCCTCGAGGTACCCAGGACCACACCTGCGGCTCCTTCCCGCCCGCCGCCCCGCCCGCCCCAGGAGAGGCGTGATCTGCGGCGCCTGTGGCTGACCCGGCCGTCGGGAGAGAGCCGCCGGGAAGGTGACCCCTCTGGTGGGGCTGCTGAGCCGACAAGCTCACCTCCCAGCTCAGTGCTGGTGGAGTGTTCCTGTGTGGGGCGCCCGGGACCCCTGGGAACGGAGGGGGTTGCCTTTGGATCTGCCCCCGTCCCTGAAGGTTGTGTGGTCGGCAGCCCGGGCCGAGGCGGAGGCCGCGGGAGGCCCTCAGCCTCGGCGTGGGGGCGGGCGCTCTGAGGGCCCTGGCCAGGCCCCTGGCCGTGCGTGCCCGCGCGTGGGGCCCCCTGCGTGCGGAGCTCCTGCTGGAGGAAACGCGTGAAGACCTGAGTGGGCGCGCGGCCTCCCTGAGCGGCGAGGCGGGGTCGTGCGGCAGGAAGGCATCTCCGTGGGGACTGGGACCTTCCGGAGAATCGGCGTCTCGGTTCAGTTCCAGCCCCGCAGCCTTCATGCGGGGTCAGTGTGGACCGAGGTGGGCAGGTCCGTTCGCCCTCCTTATAGGACCAGAGCGGGAAGGTGGGGGGAGCCTGACCTTGGGGAGTCAGCATTGGGACTGTCGGCAGGTGACCTGGAAAGTCAGAGGCCATGGTCCTCACGCATTGGGGTGCCGTGTCTCGGGGGGGTGCTGTGCCGGGCGAGGGGGCCTCCGTGTGGCTCCGTGCAGGGTGCGAAGGGAGGGAGAGCTTCTCTCTCTCAGGAAAAGGAACCCCGCGGATGAGCCACCTGCTCGGGCGATGCTGGGCCGCAGCTGCGGTGCCTGCCAGGTGGGAGCCGTCCTGCGTGGCCGGGGCAGCTGCGGCCTCGGTGGGCCGGGAGGAAGCGGGGACGCTGTGGAGGCCCCACACGCATCAGGGCCCGCGGATTACTCATCGGAGGACCCCCTGCAGCTGCCAGCCGCTGCCCGGTCTCAGCCGACGAGGCTGAGGGTGTGAGGGGAGGCGTGTGCATTCTGAGGGACACAGACACCGGGTCCCCAGCACTGGGGTGCGGCCCACGGGCTGGGAGGGGCGGGGTGGGGCGGGGCTCCCGCAGGCTTCGGCTGAGAGCCGCCCTGGAGGGATTCCAGTTTGGCTCTGGCCTCAGGGCACTTGCTGTGGGAGCTGCCCTGTTGGATCGGGGCTGCCCCAGGCCGTGGGGGTCCCGAGGAGTGTGTGGTCTGTGATGTCACTAACCACCGCCCCACCTGCTGCACCTTGGCCCAGGGCTCTGCATTGTGGGTGGGGGTCACCTCCCGGCTCAGCTCACCTCCCGGATCAGCTCCCGGCTCAGCTCACCTCCCCGCTCAGCTCACCTCCCGGCTCAGCTCCCAGCTCAGCTCACCTCCCGGCTCAGCTCACCTCCCAGCTCAGCTCCTAGCTCAGCTCACCTCCCAGCTCAGCTCACCTCCCGGCTCAGCTCACCTCCCGGCTCAGCTCAGCTCACCTCCCAGCTCACCTCCTAGCTCAGCTCACCTCCCGGCTCAGCTCACCTCCTGGCTCAGCTCTCAGGGCTGTGGGTGGGGGTCACCTTCCAGCTCAGCTCACCTCCCAGCTCAGCTCGCCTCCCAGCTCACCTCCCGGCTCACCTCCCAGCTCACCTCCCAGCTCAGCTCACCTCTCAGCTCACCTCCTGGCTCACCTCCCGGCTCACCTCCCAGCTCAGCTCGCCTCCCAGCTCACCTCCCGGCTCAGCTGGCCTCGCAGTCGCAGGGCTGGCTGCTGACCGTATGGAGCTGGGCCGCCCAGTTCTGATAACCTTCGGGCTGAGTTGTCGGAAGCGTGAATATTTTGTGGTGGTTTTCTGGGAGGAGATCCAGGCTCTGGGAAGGAATGGTTTTGCACACGGAGGGGGTGCTAAAGTCAGCCCCTCCAATCCTTCCCAGAGGGGCTGAGGCCGAGGGGTGGGGGAGGAGGCGGGGGCTCCGCTGGGAGGTCCAGGGGCAGGGACCCCGAGGGTGCGTCCGAGGGAGGAGGAGCGTGACGTGCCTCTGGCTCTGTGGTTCCACTGAGGGCTGTGTAGCTTCCCTGCGCTGAGCAAAACAGAGCCCAGGGCTGCGCTCAGCCACCCTCCGACCTCCAGCCTGGTGCCGGCCTCTCGGTCCAGGTGGGGGGCGGCTCTGGAGAGAGAGGGGATGGCGCCCCCACCCCCCCTGAGCCCCGCCCACCCCGCCCCCCGCACCCCCTCCCAGCTCGGCCTGTTGGCTCAGCGGAGGTGGAGGAGTGTCGCTGGCTGGACTCTGCCCGGCACCCGGAGGACGTTGTTCACGATGGTGCCCCTCTGTGCAGAGACCGGTTCTGCAGCGTGGCCAGGCCTCTGAGGGAGCCGTCACCCGGCCTCCCTGTGCAAACCACGCCGCCTCTGGACAGGCTGAGGCAGCGTGCGCCCCTGCAGCACCGTCCCCCGGATCGGGGCCCACGTCCCCGTGTCCCCCGCTCGCCAGCGGCAGCCCCGGGGGAGGAGCCGCGGGGAGCTGTGGTCTTGGGTACTCAGCACATGCAGAGGCCGGAGCTCTCTGGAACAGGTGGGAGATGTCCTCTCTCTCATACCCGGTGCCGTAGGGGTCTCTTCAGTCGAAGATTAAAAGGAAAAGTCGGCCTCGCCGGCGTGGCTCAGTGGTTGAGCATCAACCTATGCACCAGGAGGTCAAGGGCACACGCCCGAGTTGTGGGCTCGATCCCCAGCGTGGGACGTGCAGCCGATCAGTGATTCTCTCTCATCGTTGGTGTTTCTTTCTCTCCCCCTCTCTGAAATCGATAAGAAAAATATAGATATAAAAACAGAAATGAAGGAAAAGCCTGCGGCAGAGGTCCCGTTCGCCCGGACCCTCTGGCCTTGAGGCCTGAGACTGCCCGCGCCCCCCCCCCCCCCCCCCGTGAAGTCGGGGTTGAACCGCAGGGGCCTGTGGGCTCAGCACGGGGACCCCTGCGCCTCCCTCTGCAGGGCCGACCTCGCAGGGGACCCCGCCGTCTGCTTGTCTTGAAATCACCTGAGACAGTCGTGTGGACTGACAGGCCACATGGGTGCAAGCAGGAGGTTATGGGAGCCACGAATCTACTGCGGTTAGACACACTTATTTCCAGGTTCTGAACATAAACAAGGAGCCCTACACGTACGTACATGTCAGACTCGCATTTAAAAAATGTACGCGTGAGCAGAAGTGAGTAAGATGATGCGCTGGGCCTTGAGGTGAGCGGTTTGATATGTCGAGTCTACAGAGGACAGCCATTCGGCAGAACCGTCAGACCCATTTCCTCCTGCCCGCCCCCTCCAGCTTCTCACCAGGGGCTGCTGGGAGTCCCGGGTCAGAGCAGGGAGGGGCCATAGGGAACAGGGGGCAGGGGGGAGGCGGGCTGGGCCTGGGCTCCTCTCTGCTCCTGCCTCACAGCGTGGCCTTGGTCAAAGCCGATCGCCTCCCTGGGCCTCAGTCTCCCCGTCGGCGGCGAAGGAACATCGCCCATCAGCGGCCGTGCAGAGGCGACTGCGCGTGAGCCGGTGCCGGGGAGGAAGCGAGGGAAGGGCTCAGGGCAGGCGGGTGGCGGCGGGGGGCGCCCGGCGTGCCACCGCCCTTTGTGGTCCCTTCTCAGGACCCAGGACTGTTGCCCGTGGTGCCCCGTTGACTTGGCCTGTGACTAAGAATATTGAAAGCGAATATTACCTCGAGGTGATGCAGCTTGAGCAACACGAAGGCCACCTCCCCCGGAAAAAGAGAATCCCACCAGGGTTCATTTATTCAGATTTAAAAGGGTTTTTATTGACGTCAGAGAGGGAGGGAGAGGGAGATAGAAACACCAATGATGAGAGAATCATGGGTCGGCTGCCTCCTGCACGCCCCACACTGGGGATCGAGCCTGCAACCGGGCCTGTGCCCCGACCCGGAATCGAACCCTGACCTCCTGGTTCCTAGGTTGACACTCAACCCCTGAGCCCCGCCGGCCGGGCAATCTCATGATATTTTGAAAGGATGGCACATGGGGCTTCCGGTTGCTCGCAGGTCCCCGCGCTGTGGCAGCAGGAACACTGGGGAGCGGGTGCGGGCATCTGGGGGCAGCTCCGCCCGCACCGCCCGCACCGTCCCCGGGCTCAGACCTTCGGGCAGGCCAGGTGCTCGTCAGAGGGACGGGAGCTAAATTTATCGCTGGCTTCCCGGCGCCCATTTACATGTTGTGCCGCTGGAGCCGGGAAGGGAGGAAACGCGCCTGACGCCAAAATTGGCTTCGTGGCTCCGGCTGCCTCGCTCGGCGCCACCTGCGTCCAATCAAGCCGTCCCGTGACGGGAACAATGGGCTCCCCGCTTCCCGGGAGCGAGGCTGCGGAGGACGGGCTTCTAATGCTGCTCTCCCTCCTCCTCACAGAGAAGAAGAAAGAACGGGATTGAAAAAACAACCCAGTGCATCCTCACGTCAGCGCCGTTTTGGGAGAGAAAGTGTTTCCCTAACAAATTACTATCAAGGTTCAAAACTCAGAACAGGGGGTCCGTGAATGAGGGTGTCGCTGACCAGACCCCGATCAGCAGTTGGCTCTGTGATAGCGTTCTCAGCCACTTTAACAATGTACCCCCGCTCCCCCCGCCCCTCCCCCCTTAAGACGCGAGGCGGGAACGAGAGGCGGTGGTTTGCAGGGGAGGGAAGTCGTGGGCGACTCTGCCGTCGGTGGGTCAGCGACGGGCCTCTGGTTCATGGAGGTCTCTTCTCCAAAGGACGCCTTGTGTTTGAAACAATGGGATCGGCGGCAATGATACGCCGTCCCTGAGCCCAAGGCTCCTTTATTCACATTTATTTTTGTTGGCATCAGAGAGGAAGGGAGAGGGAGAGAGAGAGAGAAACATCAATGATGAGAGAGAATCATGGGCCGGCTGCCTCCTGCACGCCCCCCACCGGGGATCGAGCCCACACCCCGGGCCTGTGCCCTGACCGGGAGTCGAACCGTGACCTCCTGGTTCCTAGGTTGACGCTCAGCCCCTGAGCCCCGCCGGCCGGGCCAGTCTCGTGTCTCTAAACTCCGCTTGGACGTGCGGAAGCAGCTCTCTGAAACGGGGAAAACAGCGGCGGAGACGCAGCAGAATGAACCCGGGCCGCGCGGAGAGGACACGAAGGGCGCCGGGCCCGCGGGGAACGAGCGGCCGCGCTTCCCTCAGGCCGTGACGTCGGCCGAAAGGAACACACGCCGCTTGGCGTGCTTCTGTGCCATCTCTGGTTGTGGGGCTCACACAAAGTTGTTTCCTTGTTTTTTAAAATAAAAACAGAACTTCCCATAGCTCACGGTTCAGTAAACACAGCGGCCGCATGCAGTCCACGGGCAGGCACTTTCCAGCACGTCCCTCGGTGGCACTTCCACTCCACGCCCACGGCGCACGCACGCAGCGCGGCCTCTGTCTCGTTGACGGTCCTCAAGTCATTCCGAGGGGTTAGTCCCCTTCCGTGGCTCGCTCTCCCTCCTGTGGGGCTCGGCTCCTAAGAATTACTGTCCTGCCCGGCCGGCGTGGCTCAGGGGCTGAGCATGGACCTATGAACCAGGAGGTCAGGGTTCGATCCCCGGTCAGGGCACAGGCCTGGGTTGTGGGCTCGATCCCCAGTGTGGGGCGTGCCGGAGGCAGCCGATCCATGCTTCTGTGTCATCATTGGTGTTTATCTCTCTCCCTCTCCCTTCCTCTCTGAGATCAATACAAATAAGAAAGAATCACTGTTCTCCTCTCCCAGGAAGCCTTCCTGGTCAGCTCAGCGGGAGGCCACCCAGCCCTGTCGGCCTCTGTCCCGGCCCTGGCTCCCTGCCGCCCGGGGAGCCGCCTGGGCGTGTGAACTCGCTGACACTGGCCACCCCTCCTCCATTTGGTGAGAGGGAGCGAGAGCCGCTTTCCTCCTGTGTTTCTGGGGTTCCTCTGCGCGGCGTGGAGACCCTTTCTCTCCCGCGTGGGCCTCCCTCGAGGCGGGGCCTGCACGCCACCCGGGGCCTGGGCCTCGTGCCCTGACTCCACCCCTTTCCCCTCCTGTGCCCGACGGGGGCTTGGTGCTGCCCAGCCCCAGGCTCTGGAGCCGGTACCTGTGACCGGGGCGGCCTCACCCTGCCTGAGGCTGAGCTTCCCACCCAATGGGGGGGGGGGGGGGATGCCTACCAGCGAGATCAAACCCCTCCACTCCAGAGCCCCCCCATTCTGTAAGCCTCCGCTGGCCCGTGCACGGCCCGGCTCTCCCTGCCTGCCACCCGCCCCACCTCCACCCAGATGCTGCTGGGGGGGGGGCAGTTTTGTGCTCTGGGCCCCCAACTCTGTACTCTGGGCCCCCTGGTTCTGTGTTCTGTGCCCCCCATGGCTCTGTGCTCTGGGCCCCATGGCTCTGTGTTCTGGGACCCCACTCTGTACTCTGGGCCCCCCCACTCTGTACTCTGGGCCCCCTGGCTCTGTGCTCTGGGCCCCCTGTTCTGTACTCTGTGCCCCCCCACTCTGTGCTCTGGACCCCCACTCTGTACTCTGAGCCCCCACTCTGTGCTCTGAGCCCCCTGGCTCTGTGCTCCCCCCCCGGCTCTGTGCTCTGGGCCCCCCAGCTCTGTGCTCCCCCCCCCCAGCTCTGTGCTCTGGGTCCCCCCGGCCCTGTGCTCGGCAGGCGCTGAGCGTCCCTGAGCGGGTCCCGGGGTCTGGAAGGCTCAGGAAATCTGGGCTGAATGAAGGGATCTGGGGACTCTGCGCCGCTGCCCTGCACGGTGCCCGTTACCCACTCGGGTGAATTTGCCACCCTGACAATCCACGGCCTCCTGGCACCTGGTGACGCGGGTGCTGTGGGCCGGGGGCTTTCCAGCAGCCCAGTGAGGCGAAACCGCAGCTACCTCCCGCCCCACGGCGACCTATTTCTCAATTCCTGTGGTCTCGGCCTCCCTGCGGCAGCTCTGAGCAGGCGCCGGCCTGCGGCCCAGGGAGCCGACGCGGAGGTGAGTGACCGAGAGAGGGGGGCGTCCTCCCTCCTCCCGACGGCGGGCGGCTGCGCGGAGGCTCCTGGGATCAGTAAATGTCTCCAATCACACAGAGAGCAGTGAATGCGACGGAGAGATGTGCTGTGATGTCAGGGTTAAAGGGCGCCTGTAACAGGGTAGGTATAGTGTGAGCCCCACCGTGTGAAAACATCCATGCACATAGCATGTGTGTGTGTGCGTGTGTGCGTGTGTGTACATGTGTGCTGTTGTGGATGTGTGGGTGTGTTTCTCTCTGATCAGTGGGTCCACGGTCATTGAATTCTTAAAGCTCTGGGTGAGCTAATGGAAGAAGAGGGCTGTGTAACCACCTGGACCTGCGGGGCGGGGGGCAGGGGGTCTCTGTACTGAGAAGGGGCCACGGGAAGGAAGCTCGGCCTCTCCGTGGGGACAGGATGGGGTCTCTTCACGGAGAAGTGGGCGGCGGGCTGCTGGTCAGCCCTTAGAACCCTTGGGGTCCATTCTCTTCCCAGACATGCGGCCGGGCCAGGGCCTCCCACGCGAGACACGCCCCTCAGTGTGGGACGATGCACGCGAGGGGAGACTGACGCCGTCGCCGTCGCCATCGCCATCGCCATGCCAACCCGAGGAAAGGGTGAGGATGAGGGCAGGCGTCACCAGGAAGCTGAGCCCGCGGGGCCCGTGCCTGCCTCTGCCGTGGGGTCCCTCCGTGGGACCGTCACGTGTACGCCTGACCGTACCCCTTCCTGAAAGCCACGCCGTAGCTGTCAGGTGAGCCGGCTGGCAGGGCGGGCACACGGCGCGGCTCTGCTGCCAGCGACAGGCCGCGGTGGGCGCGGCGGCCGTCCCGGCCCGGGCGTGGATGCCGGTACAGCCGGTCCCACGCTGGCACGGGGGGTGATGTGGGCACGAACAGCGGAGCGCAGGGCCAAGTGCAAATTGTTTTAAACTCACGAACCGGCCTGGCTCAGGTGGCGCCGGGGACGTCTCGGTCAGCAGAGAGCGATTTCGTGCGCTTTTATCGCCGCCGCCCAATAAAACGCAACTGTTCCGAGCCGCTCCGTGCCGCTCGGGAGACGCTGCCGCGGAGAGCGGGCCCGGAGCCAGCCTGTTTGCCAAGTGGGTTTCAGCTGCTTTTCTCAAAGCCACATTGGCCCTTCCGGTCCGGGTGCTTTCCTGCTCTCTGGGAATGTGACTCTGCACCTTTATTTTTAAAAAATATTTTTATTGATGTCAGAATGGAAGGGAGAGAGACACATCAAGGATGAGAGAGAATCATGGATCAGCCGCCTCCTGCACGCCCCACACTGGGGATCGAGCCTGCAACCCAGGCCTGTGCCCTGACCGGGAATCGAACTATGACCTCCTGGTTCATAGGTCGACGCTCAACCACTGAGCCACACTGGTTAGGCCCAAGGAGACTTTTTAAAGTGGATTTTTTATATTTTAGAGAGAGGAAGGGAGGCCAAGAGAGAGAGAAACATAGGTCGGTTGCCTCCCACATGTGGCCCGACCGAGGATCAAACCCCCACCTTTTGGTGTACGGGACGGCGCTCCAGCCCACCGAGCCACCAGGCCAGGGCCGACCCGCTGACCTCCTGCCGGTGCCGCCGGCCAGCAGGTCCCCTCCCGTCTGTCCCCGTGGGAAACCTCACAGACATGTGTCTCGTTTGGGACTTGCGTGTGTGATTCCATGTGGGGGACGGTGAGACCCCAACCCCCACAGGTCACAGTGGCCGAGGGCCATTGTCCTTATTCCTCGTGTCGGGGCGGCTCTGGGCGCAGAAACGAAAAGCCGAGAGCGGCGCGCGGCTGCGCCTGTCCTTGGAGGAGAAGGGGCGCGTTCTCACCGAGCACCAGCCCCCCTCGGACAGGAAACCAGAAGGCGGGGCCTCCCTCGCTCCTGCTGAGCCGCAGCCTCTCGGCTTATTTATAGACGCCGACAGGATACGCGCGGGGAGGTGTGCGGTGAGCGCGCCGTGACGGGTTCACACAGAAACGTGTGTCGAGGTCTCTAAGGAGCCAGGTCTCCTTTGTAAACCGGGGGATTGTAATCAGTGACGACACGGAGCCAGGGGAGCCGGGCTGGCGAGGCCCGAAAGTCTGGCTGAACACGCGGTAGCTGTTCCTGAAGATTCTGGAACACTGTCCCCTTCCTTCCCAGGAGCCTCTGCCCTGGGCTGCATGGAGGTGGCAGGCTTGCTGACCAGGCACCGCGGGGCCAGCGTGTGCCTCCAGGCGTGGCCCGAGCTCCCCGTTCTGGGCTTCCCGTCATCTCTTCTTTTTGTTATTGTTCCTGGTTCCGGTGCACGGATTCGTGCACGCTGAGAGGGAATTCATTAGAAGGTGGCCACGGGGCGGGACTGGGTGAGATGGGCTGGACACGCCCTGGAGCCAACCCCCTTGGGGTCCCTCCCCGGTGTCTGCGAAGTGAATGGGGTCCCTCGGTGGGGCTGATACCAGCTCTCTGACATCCCCCGAGGGGTCCGGAGTGCGAGAGGGCACTCTGCAAAGTTGCTGTCCTTCAGGGTGTGGAACGCAAATGCACGTGTGCAGTAACCAGATTCAGGGCTGACAGTGCCCCAGCAACAACATAACCCACGGCCGAAGGTGGAATCGCGTGGCCCCGCGGGGAATCGGGCTCCCTCCTCTCTGGTTTCGGGGTGCGTCACCTGAGAACCGCTGCTGCCAAGTCACTGCAGCTCCGAAGCTACTGCATTGAGCGTCTGCCCCCTGGTGGTCAGTGCGTGTCATAGTGACCGGTAGGATGGTCTGACCCTTAGCATATTAGCCTTTTATATATATAGTTTTTAAAAAATTGTTATTGATTTCAGAGAGGAAGGGAGAGGGAGAAAGAGATAGAAACATCAATGATGAGAGAGAATCATCGATCGGCTGCCTCCGGCACGCCCCACACTGAGGTTCGAGCTCACAACCTGGGCCTGTGCCCTGACCGGAATCGAACCCGGGACCCTTCAGTCTGCAGGCTGACACTCTATCCACTGAGCCCAACCGGCTGGGGCTCTAGTGTCCTCTTTCCGTATCCCCCCTCCCCCCTCTCCATCCTGCAAAACTCCCCGTCCTTGAGCCCCAGAGGGAGGAGTTGGTGCCCTCACCAGCTCCGGCCCCTGCTGTCCGCCGGTCCCAGGGAAGGTCATTGCTGCCTAGTGTCCATCTTTCCTGTTTCCTCTAACGGGCACGGACCCAGAATTATCCATTTCCACAGCCCAGGAGCCCCCCCCTCCACACACGTGTGCAGGTAACCGGCTCACAAACGCTGGCTGCGTGATGAAGAGCGGCCTGTCCCGGCGTCACATTACTCACCCGGGATGTTGTGGGGGTTCTTTGCCGTGTATTTCTGGTCCCTGCAATGAGCGAGTGACGACGCCACCCTCACCTGGCTACGGCGGGCCCTCTGGCTAAAGCTGCAACCTGGGCCCCGGGGAGGCCCCTGGGGAGGGGCTGGCAGGCGCTGCCTCAAACAGAAAGGACTCGCCTGGGGGGACGAAGGGCATGTGTCCCCTCTCTTCGTCTCCTTCCCGTCACTGTCGCGTCTGGCAGGGCCGTGCAGCTGGGCGCGCTCCGTCCACCCCCGGGCACGCCTCGGCGCTGTGACTTTCCCTCAACCCCTTTCCTGCTTCAATGCACGTGGAACAGCCCTTTGGACATGGACAGGGGCTCCGGCGAGGGCCTGCAGCGGGCGGGGTGGGGGTGGGGGTGCGGGTGGGGGCAGCGGGAAGCTGGCGGTGCTGCTCTGACTTTGGGCTCGTGCTTTATTTGTTGTTAATTCTCACCGAGGCTGTTCTTCCCTTGGTTGTTAGAGAGAGCGGGGGGAGAGGGAGAGGCAGAGAGAAGCATCGGTTGGTTGCCTCTGGCACGCACCCGACCAGCGCCGGGGAACCTGCAGCCAAGGCA
Organism: Cnephaeus nilssonii; assembly: GCF_951640355.1. NCBI lineage: Eukaryota > Metazoa > Chordata > Mammalia > Chiroptera > Vespertilionidae > Cnephaeus > Cnephaeus nilssonii. The sequence continues at coordinate 1,503,877 of NC_137086.1, read as the reverse complement.
CGTGCCTTGACCGGAATCGAACCCGGGACCCTTCCGTGCTCGGGCCGACGCTCCATCCACTGAGCCCCACGGGCCAGGCGGAGGCGCGAGTGTTCTGAGCCCCGACAACAAGCGGCCGCGCTCTCAGCGGCGCTCCTGTGGGCTCTCCTCACCACAGGCCCCCTGGGGGGCCCGGCCGACTCCCCTGGCTCCCGCTCCTCCAGGAAGTGGGTGCAAGCGGCCTGGCTGAGGTGCCTCCATTTCAGCCCCCCCCCCCGACTACCTAGTGCTCCCCAGCCCCAGGCCCCCCCTTGCTGAGGCCCAACGGCCACGGGGAGGATGTGTCATCTCGGCCCCTGGTTTCAGGAACCAGGTCTGCACCTCCCGCCAGGACGCCGTTTCAAAACCACCTGCTCAGGATCCGAAAGCCAGTCGCGGTCAGACTGTCCGCCAGCTGGGCCTGGCCCTGGGGGCGGGCCTCTCAGGTGAGCTGGGCTTTAGCAGTTGCCATGGAGACTGCCAACCACTCCAGGAAACCTGCTAGGCCGGTGGAGTGGGAAACCACAGGAGAACCCTCTGCCTTGAACACCGGGTTAGGCCAGTGCAGGCCGGGCTGGAGCCGGAGGTGGTGTCTCCAGGCGGATTCCCGAAAGGGGGAAGCTGAGCCCGGGAACTTCCCGGGAAGTGCACCTGCTTGTGCATCGGGCCTCACTCCTGGGGCCCGAACTTGTCCCTGACCCTGCTTCCCCGGAACTCCCACGGCAGTTCTGTCGCCTTTGCCTGGAGTGGGAACAGCAGGTCCCCAGGGAGCAGGCCAGGCCCCGGCCGCCAGCACGCAGCCTGCAGGTCGGGCGGCCGGAGGTGCGGGCAGGCTCCTGGCGCGGGCGGCGGAGGAAGTGGTGCAGGTTAGCAGAAGTGGGAGCTGCTGGCGCGAGGCTGTGGCTCGGGACAAGTTTCGGGAAATGAAAGTGGAGGAGGAAGTGCCGGGGACCCGTAGGTGCCTCGCGGACGGGGAAGTGGCTTTGTGCAAAGGTGGAAGGGGGCGGCGGGCGGCCCGGGAGCCCTGGGTCCCTGACAGTGTCTGCACGGGCAGCCCTGGGCCTGGGCTGGGCTCTCCCGAGAGGTGAGGTCTCCGGGTGCTGGTGCCTGGGAGCCCCCGGCGAGGCAGCTCGGTTCCCGCACGATGAGCAGCATGAGGTCTGCCGTCCGGTGGTCACCGAGCCGGCGCAGCCTCAGTGATGGAGCTGCTTCGTCTTCACAACGACATACATTTTACAGAGACCAGGCAGCTGGGGGTCCCAGGGCCCAGGCAGGTGGGGGTCCCAGAGCCCAGGCAGCTGGGGGTCCCAGGGCCCAGGCAGGTGGGGGTCCCAGGGCCCAGGCAGGTGGGGGTCCCTGGGCCCAGGCAGGTGAGGGTCCCAGGGCCCAGGCAGGTGGGGGTCCCAGAGCCCAGGCAGGTGAGGGTCCCAGGGCCCAGGCAGGTGGGGGTCCCTGGGCCCAGGCAGGTGAGGGTCCCAGGGCCCAGGCAGGTGAGGGTCCCAGAGCCCAGGCAGGTGAGGGTCCCAGGGCCCAGGCAGGTGGGGGTCCCAGAGCCCAGGCAGGTGGGGGTCCCAGGGCCCACGCAGGAGGGGGTCCCAGAGCCCAGGCAGGTGAGGGTCCCAGAGCCCAGGCAGGTGAGGGTCCCAGGGCCCAGGCAGGTGGGGGTCCCAGAGCCCAGGCAGGTGAGGGTCCCAGAGCCCAGGCAGGTGAGGGTCCCAGAGCCCAGGCAGGTGGGGGTCCCAGAGCCCAGGCAGCTGGGGGTCCCAGGGCCCAGGCAGGTGGGGGTCCCAGAGCCCAGGCAGGTGGGGGTCCCAGAGCCCAGGCAGGTGGGGGTCCCAGAGCCCAGGCAGGTGGGGGTCCCAGAGCCCAGGCAGGTGAGGGTCCCAGAGCCCAGGCAGGTGAGGGTCCCAGGGCCCAGGCAGGTGGGGGTCCCAGAGCCCAGGCAGGTGAGGGTCCCAGGGCCCAGGCAGGTGGGGGTCCCTGGGCCCAGGCAGGTGAGGGTCCCAGGGCCCAGGCAGGTGAGGGTCCCAGAGCCCAGGCAGGTGAGGGTCCCAGGGCCCAGGCAGGTGGGGGTCCCAGAGCCCAGGCAGGTGGGGGTCCCAGGGCCCACGCAGGAGGGGGTCCCAGAGCCCAGGCAGGTGAGGGTCCCAGAGCCCAGGCAGGTGAGGGTCCCAGAGCCCAGGCAGGTGAGGGTCCCAGGGCCCAGGCAGGTGGGGGTCCCAGAGCCCAGGCAGGTGAGGGTCCCAGAGCCCAGGCAGGTGAGGGTCCCAGAGCCCAGGCAGGTGGGGGTCCCAGAGCCCAGGCAGCTGGGGGTCCCAGGGCCCAGGCAGGTGGGGGTCCCAGAGCCCAGGCAGGTGGGGGTCCCAGAGCCCAGGCAGGTGGGGGTCCCAGAGCCCAGGCAGGTGGGGGTCCCAGAGCCCAGGCAGGTGGGGGTCCCAGGCCCAGGCAGGTGGGGGTCCCAGGCCCAGGCAGGTGGGGGTCCCAGGCAGTGAGCCTCTTGATGTCCACGGGCCCAGGCCAGGACCTCCTCAGGTGAGGACAGAGGCGGCCAGAGGAGTCGGGAAAGAAGACCCAATGGGAACAGATGGGAAACGGCTGTCAGCACAGCCTGCAGGTCTCCATCTGTGTCTCGAACAGAATGAGCTTAACACGGCGCGGCGGCGTGACCCGCGAGGAGTGGTCGCGGACACGGACAGCCCGTGGGAACATTCTGCAGGTGGATGCACGATTTTCTCACCCACACGCCCAAATGTGAACTCACAGAAAGCAGTCCGTCTCCCCAGCCTCACCTGCCCGTCCCTCCTCACGCGGTGTGTGATGCGCAGGGCAGCGCCCGAGCTCACCGCCACGGGGGCCTCCAGGACCCCAGCACCACGCAGCACGCCGTCCTGGCGTCTCCGGAGGCCTCGCCGCGGGAGAAGGTTCTCTGCAGGTTTCACTGAACGCTTTGTCTGCGTCCGACGGCCTGTGACACTCACAAACGCTCTGCACAGGCCTCGGGGCGATGGGAGACGGTTCTACCCAAACTCCCACTCTGCAGACGGGGAGACCGAGGCGAGGCGCGTTTAACCGACAGCGTCAGAGCTGCCTGCTGAGCTGGTGGCGGAGCCGGGACGAGAACCCGTGTCCCCACTTCTTCAGGGCTCAGGCCACGGCAACACGTCTGCCCCAGGGCCCCTCAGGACGCATCCGTGAGGCGTGTGGCCTCGTGGGGTTTTCTCTGACCCCACGACCTCCTTCCTTCTGCGGTCACAGGGGCGGCACAGATGCTCGCCGGCCGAGACCCGCCCTCCGGGGAGGGCCATGGCCCGGTCAGAGAAAGGCCGCTGCCCCGGGGTGCAGGGGAGACCTACCTGTCCTCTGGGGAGGCGGCCAGAGAGAATGGTCACCCCCCCCAGGGACTGGGGTGGTGCCGGGGGCCAGGAAGGTCGGAGCAGGTGGGGCGGGGAGGAGGGCAGGGGCCCAGAGGAAGGGACCTGGTGCTGCCCGAGGTGGACCCTGTGGACCGCAGTGACCTGCTGGGAAAGAGGAACGTGGCTCAGCGCCCGGCGGGGGGGTGGAGGGCTGGGACCACCTGGGACGGAGGGGGCTCAGCCGTTGCCATGGACGCGCCTGCGTGAGCACAGGGTGGAGCCGGCGCCGTGCGTGGGAAGTCACAATCGGGGTCTCCGCCTCCAGGACTCGGAACTCAGTGTGGATGTGGCTCGGCACCAAGTTCAGCCGCTTACCCTCCGGGCTTTGTGCTTCCAGACACCCCCCTTCGGTGGGGGGACCGGCCTGGAGGCGCACTCGGGCCCTCGCTCTCTGGGCAAGCCTGGCTGAGCGAGCCCCTCACCTCCTCTGAGCCTCAGTTTCCCTGCTGGCCCTGGCCCTGCTGCTCGGCCCCCACGTTGGGAAGAACCCACGTTAGAGTGAGACTGTAGTTCCAGCGGGAGGAGGAGGAGCCCGGCTCTCCGAGGTCACATCCAAGGTGAGCCTGTTTCCGAAGGAGCGAGGTCACCTGGGAACAGAGGGAGGGGCTCAGGGGACAGAGGCGGGTGTCGCCCACGGCGGGGACGGCGCCCAGCCGGGACCTCCCCCAGCGCCCGCCCGGCTGTGGGCGCGGCAGGCCTCACACAGGACACTGTGAAGTCAGCCCCTGCCCCCTCCCTCCGTGGTGGCCACAGGCGTCTGATTGGAATCCGGCTCCCGGGCCCCTGGCTGCGCGGGCGCATGTTTGCCGTGGGAGGAGTGCGGGTGCCCGTGGCGGCCGCGTCTTGTTTGAACAGCACATCGATCGGTGGGCGCTCACCCCGGCTTCCTGTGGGTGTGAGTCAGGCTGGTCCTCAGGCCTGGCTCTGACCCCCCACAGCTGCGGCCTCGCCCAGGACTCTGGCCACACACGGAGCCGACTTTAACCTCAGGGGTGGCTCAGCCCCCACGCTACGTCCACGGCAGGCCGCGAGGAGAACTGCCCGCCCCTGAGCCCGGCCGCCGCCTGCCGACGGCTCGGTGCCTGGCCCGGCGCGGAAACCCCCTCGGCGTCTCTCGAAGCAGGACTGGGAGCCAGGCCTGCGCTCCCCCGTCTGCAGGCCTTCCGTGGCTGTTGGTCATGTTATTGGTGGGACAGTCACGTGTCTGACACACTGTGTCATTCCAAACACATTTCAAAGACACACCAACGGCCTGCAGCGGAAGGACGTGATCGTGGAAAGTCTCTGTTCCCTCACATGTCACGGTCGGTGACCCGGCCGGGAAGTCTGCCGGCCCCGGGTCAGCGAGCCCCCTCGTCACCTGGACGGCCTGTCAGGCAGCGACGGCTCAGCGCACCTCCCCGGCCTGCTCAGCTTCGCCCCGGTGCCAGCCAGGACGCGGCACAGATGACTGCTGGGTGGGTGAAGGGCCACGGGAACCAGGATCGCGGGCAATGCCGGCCGCCCCGGCAGACCCGTCGGTCGGGGCGGAGAAGGAAGCCCCCAGGCCGCCGCGGGCTCCGCCTGCGGGTCTCAGCCGCCCCGGGTCGGCCAGCTCTGCCTGTCCTAACCGCCTCGACTCAGATGCAAACCTACTGGCCGGGCCGCCCCGGGAGGTCACGTGCTCTCCCGGGAGGTGCGTCTTTCACTTTTAATTTTAAAAATATTGCATATCCCTGAGGTGTCAATGCACACGTGCAGGCGGTCCTCGGCGTACGTGGGATGTGACGTACGTCGTTTCGTGGTTACGTCGCCATCTCCCATTGATTTATAAAATGAAAGTTCCGTCATTTCGACGTCTGTACGTATGTGCTTTATGCTTTTTATTATTTATTTGCCACAAGTAACAGTCAGGCATTGCTATCTTCCTTTTAAGTTTTTTTACTGTGTCACTTCATTGCTGCTGTGTCTGTGCTCCACATGAGTGACGTGGGTGCTTATAAAGGTGGGTCCCGACTTAAGGCGAAAACCGTGTTACATCGCCGTAGGAATGGGTCTCCGACGTAACCGAGGACCAACTGTACCAGCGAAACGCTGAGAGCCACGCCGGTGAGCACAGCCTCCTCACGGAGCAGGTGCATTTCTTCTGTTTTCTAAATATGTTTTTACTGACTTCAGAGAGGAAGGGAGAGGGAGAGAGAGAAACATCAGTGATGAGAGAGAATCATGGATCGGCCGCCTCCTGCACGCCCCCCCACTGGGGATGGAGCCCACAACCTGGGCATGCGCCCTGACCAGGAATTGAACCGTAACCTCCTGGTCCATAGGTCAACGTCCAACCCCTGAGCCACGCCAACTGGGCGGATGTATTTCTTTTGTGATGAGAGCCCCTGAAATCCAGTCTCTCAGCAATTTGCAGGTATTCAAGGGTCCGATCAACTCTAAGTGCCTGCTGCGTGTCAGCTCTCTAGACCTGCCCGCCCCGCATAACTGCAGCTCTGTCCCTTTAACCTACATTCCTCCCCTCCCGCCCCCCCCCCCAACCACGGCTCTGCTCTCTGCTTCTCGGCATCTGATTTTTAAAGATTCCACGTGAGTCAGGTCACGCAGGTTTCCCTGCGCGTGGTGCCCGGCTGGAATCACTAGCTCCATGTCCTGCACCTGCCCCTGTGCCGCTGCGAAGGCAGATCGCCTCTAATGAGGCGGAATAACATTCCATCCTGTTTCCAGAACCCTGTCTTCATCTCGCCGTTCTTGGAAGACACGTCTCAGCCACACGTGCAGCCACAGCCGCTCTGGACGGGCCGCTGCGAGGGACAGCGCAGGGCGGCCATCAGAGTGCCGCCGCGCCTCTTCCTCAGAAACGCAGGCAGCGTCCGGACGCCCAGGCCGATCGCAGTGGGCGGAGCGGGCGGCCCAGGGGGCTGGGCGCAGGTGCCGGGCTCCAGGGGCGAGAGGCCGAGAGAGGACGGCTGCTTCCGTTTGCGGACGCGGCTCTCTCTCCGCGGCGGCCAGAGGGGCTGGGCTCCGGGTGGGGGCTGGGCCCGGCTTGCTGGTGGACGGTGGCCTGACTGCGGCCGGCCGGGGCGCTGTGTGCTGTCCACCGTGACCTTCACCTGGACCGGCTTGGCGGCTCTTACTCGGTGCCCACCCCGCCTCCGGGAGCCTGAGGCGGGCGAAGATCTAATGGACCGACCGCCGAGGACCCCTCGCCCCTCGCGGGCAGGACCCAGGAAGAGCAACAGACGTGAAGACAGGGCCCTGCCCGCGAGGTCCCACAGGGAGACCAGAGCAGCCACTCGGAACCCTGGAGCCGACCGGCAGCCTGGGGATTGAATGCTAACTGGAAGGCGGGCAGGGCGGCTGGCTCGAGCCGGTGTGCGCTGCAGCGGCTGCGGGAGGGGACCGGCCTCCGTGCCCGACCACGAGCAGGACTTGGAGGCGGGCAGAGGGCGTTTCAGGCCAGAAAACAATCCACACGGAGCACGGCCTCTTCCGCGGAGACACGGAGCGGCCCTGTGGCCGTGTTTGCGGTGGGCGCTCCGTCAAGGCAGCCGCCGTGGTTGCCAGACAAGACGCGACGTTCACTCAGACGTTGGAGTGCCCTGGCCGGTGACACAGGTGGGAAGGGAGTCACGGGGCCGGTGGGGCGGGGCCGAAGGGTCTAATCAGTGGTCGGCAAACTCATTAGCCAGCAGAGCCAAATGTCAATAGCACAACGACTGAAATTTCTTTGGAGAGCCGAAAACTGACTTCTGCATGTGGGCCACGAAGTTTCAATCGCATTGTACGTGCCTGCCCGCACGTGGTATTTTGTGGAAGAGCCACACTCAAGGGGCCAAAGAGCCACATGTGGCTCTCGAGCCGCGGTTTGCCGACCACGGGTCTAGCTCTTTGGCAAGTTTTTGTTTTAATTCAAGGGCTAAGTCAGTGAGTCGGAATCCTGTTGAAAACGAGAAACTCAAGGCCTAAAGGCTTCAGTCAATGAATCCTGCAGGTCTGGAGCCACGGGCCTCGGAACAGCGGGGAGCAAAGAGCGAGGAAGGCGGCGGCGGGGCCCTGGCCGGCCTTTGATTTATTGATTTATTGGCTCGTGTCCTCGGGGAACAACCGGCCTGGTAGACGGCAGTTTTTATTTAATCTGAGCCGCTGCAGGCTTGCAGGAGACTGGGGGCCGCCCTGCTCTGTGGGGGTGACTCTCAGGGTGGGTGGCTTTGGGGGAGTGGGCGGGGCCTCCGGGGAAGCTCAGGCCCAGGGGTGTGGTCCAGGGCCCGCAGAGGGCAGGGCGCCTGGAGAAAGGGGGCACGGGGGCGGGGAGCCTCCGGGACACAGTTCCTCTGAGGGACCCCCTGCAGCTAGTGCGGGGAGCAGGACACGGGACTGGGCACGCACTCACCACGCTCAGCGCCCGGCATGAGCAGACGCCGGCGGGCGGCCCAGTCCCTGAATAATGAGCTCACTTCAGGACAAGCAGTGTTTCAGAGACCGGAAGTCATGCCCAGCCCCTGCAGCTCAGGGGTGGAGCGTCGGCCTGTGAACCAGGGGGTCAGGGTCTGGGCCTCTGGGCCCAGGCCTGGGCCGGCTTAACGTGTCTCCGCTCGTGGTGGCTGGTGTAGACTAGGAACCCGCTTCGAGGGGGGGAGGGACGCGTCGATGTGCTGTGGGCACCGGTGACCAGCAGACGGACGCGCCGTGGAGCCACCGCCCCCTCTGGTCGCATAGGTCCGTGTCGTGTCCACGGCGTATTTCACGCTGACTCAGGGTTACCTCGCTCACGCCATCACTGAGGTCCCGTGGAGGGGAGGAAGGACGTGGATTAGGACGCTGGTGCCCACACCTGAGCCCGGCCGGCAGCGGGCCTCACTCTGCAGGGACCCACGGCCAGGGTGCAACCCCCCAAGTGGGCACGATGGAGTTCAGACTCCGAAATGCTGTCGGGGGCCCACCTCAGGCCTCCGGGCATGACACTCGGGCACTCACCTCCCTGCCCCGCCACCGAGCCCAGCCCCGAGCACGCCCACTCCCTCAAACACGAGCTCGGAACAGCGGGGAGCCACGTTCCCCGGGAACTCAGGCGGGTCCCCTTCCCATGAGCCACGTCAGCCCTGCACGTGGCGCTTTCAGAGGCCACGGGTCCCCGAGCTTCCACACGGCTCCTGAAATTGCGTTGGTCTCGTCCACCGTGGAACTGCCCCGCGTTCCCCTCCTGGTCACACACAGGTTTCCTCCCAGCACTCCCCGGGGCACACCTGCGCATCGGACACACCAAACGCTCCCACGAGTCCTTCTGAGCGACGACCCCCTAAAGCGACCAGGAAAGGGTGTGGCTTTGGACCGCTTCTGATTTTCGGTCTTTTTAAGAACATGTATATATATATTATCTTTTATTGATTTCAGAGAGAGGAGGAGAGGGAGACAGAGGGAGAAACATCAATGATGACATCACTGATCGGCTGCCTCCCGCACGCCACCTACTCAGGATCGAGCCCACAACCCAGGCTGTGCCCTGACCAGGAATCGAACCCTGACCCCCTGGTTCACAGGTTGACACTCAGCCCAGTGCTGGGTGTCCAGGCCGCTCTGGTGATCTGCCCGGAGAGCGACCTCACTGGGTAAGAGGCCGACGGTGGGAGGGAGGTGGGGGCTCGTCCACAGGCCTCACCCGGTGAAACCTTTATTTCAACAGGAAGGAGCCAGGGGGCACTCCAGGCGCAGCCCCAGGTGAGCGAGGAGGAGTTCTCCTGGCGATGAAGCTGGGGGTGAGGGGCAGGTGGGGGTGAGGCCGGGGGTGAGGGGCAGGTGGGAGTGAGGCTGGGGGTGAGGGGCAGGTGGGAGTGAGGCCTGGGTGAGGGGCAGGTGGGAGTGAGGCCTGGGTGAGGGGCAGGTGGGGGTGAGGCCGGGGGTGAGGGGCAGGTGGGGGTGAGGCCGGGGGTGAGGGGCAGGTGGGAGTGAGGCCTGGGTGAGGGGCAGGTGGGAGTGAGGCCTGGGTGAGGGGCAGGTGGGAGTGAGGCCTGGGTGAGGGGCAGGTGGGGGTGAGGCCGGGGGTGAGGGGCAGGTGGGAGTGAGGCTGGGGGTGAGGGGCAGGTGGGAGTGAGGCCTGGGTGAGGGGCAGGTGGGAGTGAGGCCTGGGTGAGGGGCAGGTGGGGGTGAGGCCGGGGGTGAGGGGCAGGTGGGAGTGAGGCCGGGGGTGAGGGGCAGGTGGGGGTGAGGCCGGGGGTGAGGGGCAGGTGGGGGTGAGGCCGGGGGTGAGGGGCAGGTGGGAGTGAGGCTGGGGGTGAGGGGCAGGTGGGAGTGAGGCCTGGGTGAGGGGCAGGTGGGGTTGAGGGGCAGGTGGGGGTGAGGCTGGGGGTGAGGAGAAGGTGGGGGTGAGGCCGGGGGTGAGGGGCAGGTGGGGGTGAGGGGCAGGTGGGGTGAGGCCGGGGGTGAGGGGCAGGTGGGGGTGAGGGGCAGGTGGGGTGAGGCCGGGGGTGAGGGGCAGGTGGGGGTGAGGGGCAGGTGGGGTGAGGCCGGGGGTGAGGGGCACGTGGGGGTGAGGCCGGGGGTGAGGGGCAGGTGGGGGTGAGGCCGGGGGTGAGGGGCAGGTGGGAGTGAGGCTGGGAGTGAGGGGCAGGTGGGGGTGAGGGGCAGGTGGAGTGAGGCCGGGGGTGAGGGGCAGGTGGGGGTGAGGCCGGGGGTGAGGGGCAGGTGGGGTGAGGCCGGGGGTGAGGGGCAGGTGTGGGTGAGGGGCAGGTGGGGGTGAGGGGCAGGTGGGGGTGAGGGGCAGGTGGGGGTGAGGGGCAGGTGGGCGGCTGCCTCTCCCTGACCTCAGGGGTGTGATCAGAGCCGGTTTCTCAGCCTCCAGCTGGGGGTGCGTGGCCGTGGGAGGACCCCGCTGCCTCCTCTCCTCCTCTCGGCCCGGCCACAGGCTCTGGCTCCCGGGTCCCTTCAGGTTAGGGACTGACCTGCGCGGGAAGGAGCCTGGTGGGGGCTGGGACTGGGCTGGTTTTCGGCGCCGCCCGCCCCGCCCTGGCCTCACCTCCCCACCTGCCCGCTCCTGGCCGCCCTCGGGAGCCCCTCAGGGTCCTGGTGCGCAGGCCGGGCAGGCAGGTGGGGAGGTGAGCCCAGTGCAGGGAGCGGGAGGAGGCTTTTTTTGGGTTGGGGGGGGGGGGGCAGGGCGGCGTGGAGAGAGGAGGGCGCCCAGCTGCCCTGTGGGTGCTGCGGTCACCCAGGCGTGGGTGCAGCCTGGAGAGGCGCCGCCACCCCACCTGGATCCCACAAGCTCCCGGGCCCCCCAGCCTGGGCCCCCCAGCGACCTCCAGGCCAGGCAGGTACAGCCCAGGACGCCCCAGCCCACGGCAGGAGCGGGAGGAATACCCACGCCAGCCAGGTAGGTGCGCAGGCGACTCGGGGCAGACCTTGCCGGCACCGGGACTCAGTTTCCCCTCCGTGGCTTCCTGCCCCTCCAGGCGCCCAGGGCCCAGTCCCCTGCACAGGCGCCGCCGCCTGCTGCCCTCTGTGTCCCTCCAGAGCGGGCCCAGGACGCCCGGAGAGCACCCTGGGCTGCGAGTGCTTCCGGTCCCCACCCCCCCTCGGTCCCAGCAGCCACCTTGCCCATTGCCCCTCTCAGAATGGACAGCACAATGGCCCGAGGTCAGGGTCAAGGTCGCAGCCCCCGGCCCCCCGCGGTGCTCCGCCTGGTATGTGGAGCCAGGCTTGCCCGGAGTCGCTGGCGGGGGAACATCACAGCGTCTCAGGGTCTGCCCTTCACCGCCACCGGCTCCCGCAGCCCTGCCCTGGCTTCGCTGGGAGGGCGGGGTAGCCCTGGGGATGGGGCGAGGCGGGGTGCTGATGCTGGGGGAGGGGAGATGGCTCCAAGTCCAGGCCACCGGCTCGCCTGCCGGGGGCTCTGAAGGGCTGGGGCGGGGGGCAGGGTGTTGGGTTCGAGCCCGAGGCTTTCGGTTCCTGGTTGCCGTGGAGATCACTCCGTGACATTTCCTGCCCAGAGCCCTCGCCTCGATGCGTTTTTGCTGAGTGTGCGGCGCCCCGGGGGCGGGGCTGTGGTCTCCTCCGTGGCCCGGGGCTCGCAGGGTGAAGGCTGGTGGCTGGCGTCCCTGCCCTACTGTGCGCCAGGGACCCAGGGACGCGGGCCTCGAGGGGCCCGGGGGACGGCGTGACTCCTCTCTGTGCCATCGGGCCTGCGGGGGGACCGGACCGTGTCCCGTGTCCTCCTCCGACGGGCCGTGTGGCCTCAGGGCTGCCTCCCGCAGCCCGCTGCCCGGACCTGTCCACGCGAGCGCGTCCTGTGCGGAAGCTCCCCTCCCCCTCCCCTCCTTTCCCCCTTCCCTCCTCCCCTCTTCACCCCCCCCCCCCCCCCCCCCCCGAGGCCGCGCCGAGAGCCCTGCTGAGCAGAGGCAGGCTGCATTCAGTATCTGGGTCAAGGTGGGCCGGGCCAGGGCTGTGTGAGTCCCTCACTAGGACGCGCTGTGTGCTCAGTGGGAACGTGTCCCGGGTACCGGTGACCGGAGCGGGGTTCCCAGAGCCTGGCGCTCCCCGTCCCCGTGCCACAGGCACGGCTGGTGTCTCGGATGGAGGTCCCAGCGCCGCCCCCGCCCCCCCCCCCCCCCCCGCCCTCCGTCCTGGTGCCCTTTCTGTGCGGTTACAGCCTGGAGGGGGCGGCAGGGGACTCCCCGGCCCGGTGTCTCCCGGGACGAGGTTTCCCGGGAGTTGGGGGGCGGCTGGCCCCTCACGGCTCCCAGCTGTGGCCCAGCCCTGGGAGCCCTGCCCGAGCCCCGCCTGTGGCCTCTCTTCCTTCTGATGGAGGGGCTGCTGGCTGACGCCGGGGCTCCGCGGTGCGGCCAGAGGAACGCCGTGGGGTGCTGCGGGCGCTCAGGGGCCTGAACCCAGAAATGGCCTTTAGCACCAGTGAGGTCCCTGTTCTGTGTGCACCTGCCTGGGTCTGGGGGTGACAGCGTGGGTCTGGGGTGACAGTGTGGGTCTGGGGTGACAGTGTGGGTCTGGGGGTGACAATGTGGATCTGGGGGTGACAGCGTGGGTCTGGGGGTGACTGTGGGTCTGGGGTGACAGTGTGGGTCTGGGGGTGACAGCGTGGGTCTGGGGTGACAGTGTGGATCTGGGGGTGACAGCGTGGGTCTGGGGTGACAGTGTGGGTCTGGGGGTGACAGTGTGGGTCTGGGGTGACAGCGTGGGTCTGGGGGTGACAGTGTGGATCTGGGGTGACAGTGTGGGTCTGGCGGTGACAGTGTGGATCTGGGGGTGACAGTGTGGGTCTGGGGGTGACAATGTGGATCTGGGGGTGACAATGTGGATCTGGGGGTGACAATGTGGATCTGGGGGTGACAGCGTGGGTCTGGGGGTGACTGTGGATCTGGGGGTGACTGTGGATCTGGGGGTGACAGTGTGGGTCTGGGGGTGACTGTGGATCTGGGGGTGACAGTGTGGATCTGGGGGTGACTGTGGATCTGGGGGTGACTGTGGATCTGGGGGTGACAGTGGATGAGCAGTGAGGTCCAGCAGGGGCCCTGAGAACCCAGCTGCGTGGGCCCTGGATGCAGGGCAGAGGGTCCTCAGTGAGTAATAAGTAAACTCACACACGAAAAAGAGACTGAAAATGCTGGGAGCCGTGTCATTGTTCTGAGTTCATTGTGAACAGAAACACGGTCTTACACACGTCTCCGGGGTTCACAGGCCGACTCGCCCCGAGCTGCCTCCTCGCTTGGGCCCAGAGGTTCCAGAGCAGCAGACTGGGGGGGGGGGCGCGTGGGGGGGCGCGTGGGGCTCCAGCCAGTTTCCGGGCTCAGCTGCCACCGGCTCCAATGCCACCGGTGCGGCGGCCACATCTTTTGATGCCTCGTCGGCCCCGGGAGTTAATTCATCCCGGGCCCAGGGATCATCAATCCCGGTGGAGCAGCGGTCCGATCCCCCGGTGATGAACGGCTCCCGTCAAAACAGCCAGCGCCCCCCCGCCCCCGAAGTCGTGTGTTCCACACACCGAGAGAGCGTCCAGCACTAGACGGGCCTGGGGGTGGGAGGCAAGTTCTGGGAAAGCAGTGCCTGGTGTCTGAGCCGCGGAGCCTCTCAGATGGCGAGAGGGACGAGGAGCCGGTGAGAGGATCACGTGGGTCACTTTAAAGGGCAAAGAAGCCCATCCTCCACCGCCCCAGGAGCCCGGTCTGAGGTGGGAGGGGCTGGCCCGGCCGGCGGAGAGGCTATGGGTCAGCTTTACTGTCTCCCGCGCTGGGTTCTGGGTGGGGAGCCGGGGTCCGAGAGCAGACTTCCTGGGCGGAGACGCATGTTCTACCGGACAGCCCTCCTGCCCGGCCTGCTGGTCACCTACATTCTCAGGGTGCCGTGGGTGCAGCCAGAGGCCAGGGGAGTGCAGGTGTTATCAGGACAGGCAAACCCATTGAGCCATCTCCAGCTATCGACCCACTAGCCATTGACCCACCAGCTATCGACCCACCAGCTACCGACCCACCAGCTATCAATCCACCAGCTATCGACCCACCAGCCATTGACCCGCCAGCTATTGACCCGCCAGCTATCGACCCACCAGCTATCGACCCACCAGCTATCAATCCACCAGCTATCAATCCACCAGCTATCAACCCACCAGCTATTGACCCACCAGCTATGGACCCACCAGCTATGGACCCACCAGCTATCAATCCACCAGCTATCGACCCACCAGCTATCAACCCACCAGCTACTGACCCACCAGCTACTGACCCACCAGCTATGGACCCACCAGCTACCGACCCACCAGCTATCAATCCACCAGCTATTGACCCACCAGCTACCAACCCACCAGCTATCAATCCACCAGCTATTGACCCACCAGCTATCGACCCACCAGCTACCGACCCACCAGCTACCGACCCACCAGCTATCAATCTACCAGCCATCGACCCACCAGCTATCAATCCACCAGCTATTGACCCACCAGCTATCAACCCACCAGGTACCGACCCACCAGCTATGGACCCGCCAGGTAGCATCTAGCTGAGATGGTGTCTCCCAGAGCCCCCGGCCCCCAGCAGGTGTAGACAAAGTGGAAGAGGGGCTTGGTGGCCACACGCCTGTGCTCGGTGTCCTGACTCGGCATCTGCAGACTGAGGCCTTGCTGCTCTGGGACAGGAGCCTCTTCCAGCTCACGGGCGTTTCCGGTTCTGGGCTGTTTCCCGGGGCTGGGAAGGTGGGGCTGCCTCCTCCCCGGTGGCTCCACGCTCTCGGAGGCTCCCCAAGTCCCAGGAGGGTCAATGCTGCTGTCGTAGCTGGAAGAGGGGGTGACCCTCCCCCCCCCCACTCCCCTGACACCTGCGGAGCAGAGAGCAGGCCTTCGAGCCCAGAGCAGACGCATCGCGCATGCTTGCACCCCAAACGCCCACTGCGCGCCTGCTGTGTGCGGGGTAGAAGGAGAGACGTGTGGCAGGTCCGTCCCTGAGTCCAGTGACGCTGTGAGGCCGCAGGGCGCCCCGAGTGCCCGGCTTTTCTCTTCATCGCCCCGAGTCCCAGGAGCGGGGAGGAGGATATCACGCCGAGATTCTGTGACCCGGAGTCATCTGTTGGACTATTGTTTTTAAAAACGTGATCCCTGCCCGGCCGGCGTGGCTCCGTGGTTGAGCGTCGACCTAGGAACCAGGAGGTCACAGTTAGATTCCCGGTCAGGGCACAGGCCTGGGTTGCAGGCTCGATCCCTAGTTGGGGGCGTGCAGGAGGCAGCCGATCCATGATTCTCTCTCATCATTGATTTTCTATCTCTCTCTCTCCCTTCCTCTCTGGAATCAGTATAAAAAATATATATATTTTAAAAAATGATCCCTTTTTGTCTCCTAACTATGAAAGTAAAATACCTTCTGTGGGAACCCTGATCGGAGTACGCCCGATGTTCAAGGCCAGTTGGAGTGCGGGAATCCTATCAGGATGTTTAAGGCTAAGTTGCTATTCGCAACAGCAAGGACGCAGCAAGCTGTGCGCTGTGCAAGGGTGCCTTTCGCAGCCCAAACACAGGAGCTGTTCGGCGTGGCGCCTCTGTGTTTGGGCTTGTACGGAAGTTGCGGCTGACTAGTCGGCGAGAGGCGGCTGCTCTGTGAGCCTGCTCTGTCTGTCCAGCTCCTCTGACGGGGGCTCAGGTACCAGCTCCTCTGCGAGGCTGTCTGTCTGTCCAGCTCCTCTCTCGGGGGCTCAGGCACCAGCTCCTCTGCTGGGCTGCGCTGGGGGCAGCCGTGCCACTGGCCAGGCGCGGCTGTTCGGCGCGGTCTGGCTCCCGTTTGCTGCCGTGTTGGCGAGGACCGCTTTGAAGAACTGCTTTCTCTGATGGCTCCTTGTCAGCGTGGCTGCGTGGCTGCAATGAAGACGCTGTGATACGCCCACGACGTCCCAGGTCTCTCCGTCTTCTCATGCCCGGCGTCCGGGGGTCCGGCCCCCGGCAGAGGGACGCGGCCCAGCAGCAGGCGTAGCGGAGCAGGACCAAGGAGCGCGTGCCGGCACCTTCCCTGAGAAAGGGGACGTGTGCCGAGAGCCGGCCACGCCGAGGAAGGACCGAGAGCTCAGACAGGCCAGGGACGGGGTGCCCAGGGTGCAGGAGACAGCTCACTACCCAGCCCCACGTCTGCAGCCCCAGGGACCCCAACGTGCAGCAAGAAAGAGACCCCTCCTAGGTCGGGGTTAGACCCAGCGCCAGCATCCCGAGTCCCTGCCGTTAACCAAGCGCGGACTCTGTGTGCCGGGAGCGAGCCGTCAGACCTGCCTCGTTCTCTGCCGCAGCCCGGCCTGAAGCTCACGCCAGCGTCGCCCATGGAGATGGGTCAGGGACATCCCCGTGCCTTCAAACTAGACCTTCACCCCTCCACCTGCACATCGCGGCGCTAATGAACCCGGCACGGCTCCGAGCACGATGGCGAACAGGTGACGGGAGGACGCGGTACGTCAGCAGCGAAGACGAGGCGTCTTTCCAGGGACCCCCCCCCCCCCCCCCCCCCCCGTCCCGTAGAAGACGCGTGGCCTGTGAATTCACGGCCCTGACATCATTACCGGCAATCAGTCCTTGTCAGAGGCTGCAGCTGCCTCCAATTACAGGTGCGGGTTCTCGTCTGAACTCGGTCTGCGCTGATGAGGACGGCTCGAGGGGCGCCCCGAGGAAGGCCGACAGTTGGAGCCAAACTTCCAGGCGTTTCGCTTGCGAAGATTCATTCTTGCCAGCGATGCTTTGTGATTCGCATCTATTATGAGGCCTTTAGACAAATTTCCACGGACTTCATCCCTCAGCTGTTTTCTTCCCTCACAGAAAGATGCCCGATGGTTCAAAAATAGCTTTTGAAATGACAAAAGCCCTCACACACATTATTAAGAAAAAAAAATTCTGAGCGACAGCGAGGGTTCCAAACCAACACAGCTCTCTTTCTAGACAGCCCCCCGCCCTCCCCCCTGCCCCCACCCGTCCTCTCCCCTGCCCTCTGCCCTGCCCCCCGCACTCCCCCTGCCCCCCGCCCTCCCCCTGCCCCCCGCCCTCCCCCTGCCCCCCGCCCTCCCCCTGCCCCCATCCTCCCCCCTGCTCCCCACCCTCCCCCCTGTGCCCCGTCCTCCCCCCTGCCCCCCGCCCTCCCCCTGCCCCCCGCCCTCCCCCCTGCCCCCCGCCCTCCCCCTGCCCCCATCCTCCCCCCTGCCCCCCGTCCTCCCCCCTGCTCCCCACCCTCCCCCCTGTCCCCCTGTCCTCCCCCCTGCCCCCCGCCCTCCCCCCCTGCCCCCGTCCTCCCCCTGCCCCCCGGGATGAGCACTCTTGCTTTTAACTCACCCGGACGTGGCCACGGTAGCGTCATCCTGAGTTATTTTACCCTGCATCCCGCTCCATTAGCTTTGGTCAGTGTGTTTGAACTCTGAACTAGGAAGGAAATGGGTTGAATGCCTTCACACGCTCCTGCCTCTTTCACACGCTGACGTTGGCTGATTATGATTTTATAAGGTTTGGGGGGGTTCGCACTTGAATGCGCTTCTCTGTTTCTTGGTGCACCGACTTCACAGCTTCACCCTGTGAGCGGGTGTTTGATTCGCATCCCCCTGAGGAATAGGGTGTGGGCATCTTTCCCGTGTTTGCTGCCATCACTAGGTCTTCCTGGGTGAGGCGTCTGTCCTGGATTGTGCCTTTGGTGTTGGAGATACATCGACTTTAAAACGTATTTTTTATTGACGTTTAGAGGGAGGAAGGGAGAGAGAGAGAGAGAGAGAGAGAGAGAAAGAAACATCAGTGATCAGAGGGAATCATGGGTTGGCTGCCTCCTGCACGCCCCACACTGGGGATCGAGCCCGCAACCCAGGTCTGTGCCCTGACCTAGAATCCAACCTGTGACCTCCTGGTGCCCTGGGACGAGGCTCAATCTACCGAGCCATACTGCCCAGGGCCACAGATAAATTCTTAGTTCAGTGCCCAGCAAATGCTCACTTGGCCTTTTACTCATCCTCCCCCTCAGTTGGCTGATTCTGGTGCCGAAGGTCACGGTTCTCCTCGAGCCCCAGAGTCCCATTCCAACTCGGTGGGCGCCCGCTGCAGTGGGACCCGGCTGGGCACGGCTCCGTCATTCCTGGGAGGACTCAGCTCCTGGCTCTGAACCCCGATCCTGGGTGTGGGGGGGTACTCCAGGCTGGAGGCCCCAGCCCCGTTCCCAAGCCCCCTGGACCCCATGGAGCTCCCTCCCTCCCAGCCGGCAGCGGCCCCCTGGGCACCGTGCGGCCCCGGGTACGAGGAAGCAGCATTAGCTCAGAGTTTCTGAACCCGGCTGTGGCTGGTTCCCTCCGCCTCGGGCTGAAACAAACACAGATGTGCGAGGTGGGGCGCTCCGCCAGGGCGAGCGAGGGACAGGCCGTGAACTCTCAGCACGGGGCCACCGAACCAGAAAGACGAGTCCCTTGTTGAAGCCGCTGTGGTTAGTTTCTGTCGCTTTCGGCCCGAAGCCTTCCTCTCTGGTTCACCGCCAGCTCCTGCTCTCCCCGGGGGCTGGGGCTCAGACGGCCCTGGGACCCAGGAAGCCAGGTGTGACCTCTTCTGACCCTCCGCTGAGTCACCTGGAGGCCCTTGGGTTCCTGAAGCACCTTGAGCCCTGGGGCCCCGCCCACCTCTCAGGCTCCGCCCGCCTTCCAGGCAGACTGGCCCAGACCTGTCAGTCACAGCTGCAGACCCGTCCAGGCACAGGCCCCCTGCCCTGGAAACGCCTGGTGAAGCTGTGGGCGGGAAAAGATGGGGTTTCTGCAGAGCAATTGCCTCCGACGGGCAGCGGGTCCTTTGGCATCAGCATCAAGTACAAACTAACGCCCCGGTCCCGGAACAGCCGCGGCTGCCTGGGGGCCGATGGGCCCTGGCGGGCGGCGGGGAAGGACGCTTTATCCGACGGTAAGGCACGGCCTCTCCCGGAGCCTGGCTCTGTGGAAGGTGGCATCGTTTATCCAGAAGCGCTCTGATGAGTCTGCTTTTTAAAAAGCTTTCGGCAAAAGCAGCCTTCCGCCTGCCGGTTGTGGCCGCCGTGCGGATGCGAACTTGACCGTGAGCTGCCCATTGATGGACAGCAGGCCGGCGGCCACGGGGCCGCCCCGAGCCGAGGCCGCGGCACCTGTAGCTCAGGCACGGAGGGCCGCAGAGCCCCGACCCCAGAGGCCCGGGAACCCTGCTGGGCTAGGGGAGGGGCAGAGGGGGCGAGCCCAGCCTGGGGTTGTCCGACGTCACCTCTGTCCCTGCGTGGGCCTGCCCGGGGGGGGTGTCACTGACACTCAGCGTCAGGACTCAAGGGACCGCATCGCGGGGGCGGGGCCCTCACTGCCGCCCCCGGGGAACCTGATGCTCTGCTGGGGCGGCCCCGAGGGGGTTTGCTCATTGGACGGAAACTCACCGTGGCGCCCCGGGGTGAGACGGCACTGGGGGAGGGGGGGGCGGGGGAAGCCCATGCCCCCACCACCCTCCCTGGGGTCCCTGAGGACTGGCCTCTGGGGAGGAAAAGTTCCTGCCACAGGCGTCTTCCCGCCCCCAGTGGAGTCACCCTCCTGTGACGAGCCGGTGGGAGACAGGGCGACTCACCCTCGGGGCCGGACCCCTGCCTGTGAGCCCGCCCACCCCACTGAAATCGCAGCAGCAGGAGGGCGCCGGGCGCACGCTCCAGGGCTCGCAGGTCGTCTTGCTGGGACCTTGGACACCGTCCACGTGGTTGGAGTAAACGTGAACGTTCACGCGACGCACTTTCTAACGCACCCCGTTCGTAGAGCTCATCCGCAAACTCACAGCCACCGTTCCCTCCCCCAGGCCCCCACCGTCCCGCTTCCATCACAGCGCGAACACCCAGACTCACGGCATGTCCGTGCCACACGGCGGCCTCGGGTAAGACGGGACTCAGCCCTGCACGGAGGTCGCTGGTTCCAACCCTGGTCAGGGCACTTGCGGGCTGTGGGCTCGATCCCCAGTCGGGGGTGTGAAGGAGGCAGCCAGCCCATGATTCTCTCTCTCCCTCTCCCGTCCTCTTTCTCTCTTAAAAAAAATAAATAAATAAAGAGCCCAGCTGGCATGGCTCAGGGGTTGAGCGTTGACCTATGAACCAGGAAGTCATGGTTCGATTCCTGGTCAGGGCACAGGCCTGGGTTGCGGGCTCAATCTCCAGTGTGGGGCGTGCAGGAGGCAGCCGATCAGTGATCCTCTCTCATCACTGATGTTTCTCTCTCTCTCTCCCTCCCTCTCCCTTCTTCTCCCCGAAGTCAATGTGTATACACATACATCCAGGGACACCTTTGGGCCTCACCCCTCGGTGGAGTCACCGCTCATGGGCATGTGGCTGAAATGCCTTCAGTTCTGAAATGCCTTGGACCTGAGTCTCCCCACGTGGTGCCGGTAAGATGCTTCACACCATCCCCGGCTGTTCAAACCCAGAAGCACACCTTGACTTCAGCTGTCACCGGTTTTAGGGCACAATGTGTGTTTGACCTGATGCATCTAGTTAACCACCCCCACCTTCTTGTTGTCCCCAAATCCCAGGCCCTGGGCGATGCCGTGAGGAGCACCCCCAAGAAAGATGTGCCCCTGGCTGTCATCCGGCAGGCCACTCGGCTGCCTTCCCGTCCCTGAATGTGGGCGCATGCGTGCATGTGTGTGTGCATGTGTGTGTGTGTGTGTGTGTGCGCGCGCGCACGCGTGTGCTGGCATGTCTATGCGTGTGACACTGCATGTGTGACGTGGCAGCTGCTGCGGGGCTGGTCCTCGGGCCTGTGGGCCGGGGTGCAGATGTTTTCACAAGAAGTGAGGCTCCGTGTGGAGTTAAAGACAAAAGCCCTGGAGGGGGCGCGGCGGGGGGGGGGGGGGGCGGCGCCGTTCCTGTGCGCAAGGCCTGGCCGCGGTTGCATGTTTTCTAAGTGACGAGAGCGGCCAGGGGACGCACAGCCTCCGGTCGCCGTCGCGGCAGCCCCTCCCGCGGTGGAAGGTGCGTTAGAGCCTGCTCCCCGGAGCGGCGCGGAAAGGGCGGGTGCTGGCTGTGGAGGGGGTGGGAAGCGGCGGCAGGCGGTGCGGGCTGCTCTCCGGCCGGCTCGGAGGCCTCGCGGCCGCCGCCATCGGAGTCTTCACGCAGCGCCTCCCCGGGTGCCGTCCTCTTGCTTTTTCTCATCCCAGCAAGGGGACAGGTCACCCCGGAGCACAGGCCGCCAGGCAGGAGAGCCCGACCTCGGCCGGATGGGCGGAGGCTGAAGCCGGGGCCCCTGCACCGTGTGGCTCCCGGGCGTCGGTACCCCGTTCAGCTCGCTCGTCTCCGTCCTTCCTCCGGGACATGGCGACCCGTCCACCGAGGTAGACGCTGAGGGAGGGGGCAGGCACCATGGGAATCGGGGGCCCATTGGAGGCTCTGTTTTCTGGGGGTGGGGAAGCTGACTTCTTGGGTGTCTTGCCCACAGGCCCTGGGGAAGGGCCGCCTCCCGCCTGGGGGCTGCGCCCAGGGAGGTCAGGGCCTGTGGAGGCAGCACCAGGGGCCCCTCCCGCCCCCTCCCACCCCCTCCAGTGCTAACTGTGCGCACGTGCTGGCGGGCGAGGGGCTGAGAGGCGTTCCGAGGAGCGAGCGCGGGTTAGAGGCCAATGGATCAGAAGGCGGAGCGTCAGAACCTGGTGGAGGTGAAGGAGCGGCTCAGACTTTGGGGAAAACGCACCCGCCCAGGAAGTGCTGAAGGTCACAGCCGGACTCGTTCCCCACGAAACCAGACGCCCAGGGTCAGGGTACGGGCGGTGGCCCCGGACGTGTCGGGGTCGCGACGGGAAAGCTGAGTGAGCGGAGGCGAGCCGGCCGTGTGGTTCCGATGAGCTAGGCCACCGGGAGACACGGCGAGAAGCGTGGAGGCTGTACGCGCGCAGCGGGCGGGGCTCGTGTCTGCGGCCGGCACCTCCTGCTGGACTCGGGGCCCCGGCGCCCGCCCTCCTTGGTTCCGCGGCTGCGACTCTGATGACATCGGACCTCCTGCTTCCTGAGGATGAGTGAGGTGAGGAGCAGGGGATCGCAGAGTGCTGTTGCCATGGAGATGCTCACAGAGGCCGCGGGGCGTGGGCGCGGCCCTGCGCGGGGTGCCGAGGCCGAGACTGCAGATGTGGGTCACGGAAACCACACGGAGCCGGTCCACTGGCCGGGGCTTTCCGCTCTGGGGAGGGACCACACCTCTGCCGCCACTGACATTCACAGGGTGTCCACGCCCTGCGGGCACGCGAAGCTGAGGCGGGAGGGCTGGGGCCGCGTGGCCCCCATTGCCCACCACTTAGGACAGCGAGCAGGTTTCCACAAAGAGGCTGAACGCAGGAAAGAGTCAGCCATCCACTCACTCATTCACTTACTCACTCATTCATTCATCCACTCATCCATCCATTCACTCATTCATCCCTGCACTCATTCATTCTTTCATCCACTCATCCATCCATCCATTCATTCATCCATCCACGCGCTCATTCATTCAACAAAGCGTGATGAAGAGTTTAGTTTGTGCCGGTTCCTGGCAGGTGCTGGGGGCTCCCCGAGGGGCAGGTGCTGTCATCAGAAGGCGAGGGGCAGGGTCCAGGCCCCGAGCAGGAGCTGAGCTGGGGCCCGAGGTGGCGGGGCCACTGGCCAGGAGGGGAGGGTGCTCCGGCCCCGGCCACGTCCCGCAGGCTCCACAAGCCTCGGGCTCAGGGACGCAGCCCGCGCCTCCTCCTCCTTTCTGAGATTGGCTGGTTCATTGGGACTCGGTGCCGTGGAAACTGAGATCCAGTTGTTCGCCTAAGTTCTGGTCCTGCCCCCCCTAACCCCCCACCCCAACCCCTAGATCTGCCTCTCCTGGGGGGCGGGGGACACAGAGCGCGGACGGGCACGGGGAAAGTGCTCAGTGGCGGAGCGATTGGAAACGTGTGGGTCTTCACTTTTAAATCCAAAAGGCAGCCCCTTCCCCCACCTCCTGGGGGCCAGTTACCGGAGGAGTGCGTTCGCCTGTCGTGTGCGTTAGACGCTTGGGGCTGAAGGACGTGCCGCCCACTGGCCACCACCAGGGAGGGAACGAGCAGCCGCCTTGTGTGGGCGCTCAGTCACCCGCTGGGACGGACGTGTCGCCTCTGAGGGTCCTGAGGGCGCTGAGGATGAGTGTCTGACAAGGACTTCTCCCCGTGGGGTTATTGTGGGCGAGTCCTGAGGAGGTGTGGGTACAGTGTCCCCTGACACTCCCCAATGCCTGTCCGTGTAAATCGCGTGGGAGAGAAGACAGGGCGTGGGCAGAGGGGGCTCAGCCTGGTCAGTACCGCCGCCTCCGGCCGGTGACGCCGGAGCCAGGAGCCTTGTGGGTGCCCCGGGAGGTCTCGCTCTGCTGCTGCGAGAGGCGCGGGGAAGGGCAGCGTGCAGGCGGCGTTCGGAGGACGCGGGCTTCGTGGGGGCGGCGAGCAGAAACAAGTTCAGTGGTTAGAGCGCCGGCCCAGGCACGGAAGGGTCTCGGGGTCGATCCCATCAAGGGCGTGCACCTCGGTTGTAGGTTCAATCCCCAGTCCCGGTGGGGGCATGTGCGAGAGGCAACCCATCGATGTATCTCCCTCACATCAGTGTTCCTCTCTCTCTCTCTCTCTCTCTCTCTCTCTCTCTCTCCTTTCCCTCCTCCCTCCCTTCTACTCTTTCTCTGAAGACACTGGAAACACTCTCCCAGGCTGAGGACTGAAAGGAGTGGCCAACCAGAAGGACTGGCGATCCGTAGATCGGCTGAGCCGAGGCCGAGCTGCCCCCAGGGCCCCGTGCACCCAGCGGGCTGCCTGGACGCGGTGCCTGGCTCACAGCTCGGCCGGGCGGTGCTGCCAGAGAGAGGCAGCGCCTCCGTCCCCTCCTGGCACATCTCCACCGTGCCTTCCCCATCACCACGGATGCTCCGGCCCAGGGGGCGGGGGGGGTGCACCACAGGGGATGCACTGAGCGGGGAGGGGAGGTGGGGGAGCCCCTCCCCCTTACACCTTCATTGGAGGCTGGGTCAAAGGACGCGGGCCTGTGACTTTCCTGAGGAAGGATCCAGGAATAAAGACATCAGCCAGTGGGTGTGAAGACGATGACAAGGCTTCACTCTTTTGACAATTCAAATTATGGCCACTTTGCCCAACTGGCGTGGCTCAGTGGTTGAGCGTCGATCTATGAACCAGGAGGTCAGGGTTCGATTCCCATCAGGGCACAGGCCCGGGTTGCGGGCTCCATCCCCAGTGTGGGGCGTGCAGGAGGCAGCCGGTCCATGATCCTCTCTCATCATGGATGTTTCCATCTCTCTCTCCCTTCTCTGAAATCAATACAAATATATTAAATAAATAAATTACGGCCGCTTTGACCTCAGGCGTTCAGGGCGTTTCTGTTCTGGGGCTTGGGCTGGGAGAGCGCATCTGCAGTTCCCTGGGTCACGGGCCGGGGGTGCCGGTCTGCGATCTGGAGGGCGCTGTGCAGGGTCCCGCTTCGCGCTTCCTTCCCAGCGTCCCCGATGGGACGTGAGAGGCAGCACTGCATTCTGGGGTGGATGTGCCCGGCCTTCGAGCCCCCGGGTGCACCCGCCACTCGCTGTGCACGCTTCTTGCTACACTTTCCTGTTGGCAAGGGCGAGCTGGGCGCGGCCAGGGTTTCACAGGCCCCGCCCGGTCCTCGTCCGCTCTTATTTTATCACCAGCTTCCGCTGATAAGCAGGGCCTGTGCCGTTTGGGTTGAAACGGTGCCAGGGAAGGGGCGAAAGCTGAGGGCAGCGAGAGCTTCGTTAGCGAGAAAGTGGTTTTGGCCTCTGCGATCCGGCGTCGCCCGCTCACGAGAGGCGGAGTCCCAGCGCCACCATCGGGGCGTGACCGCGCCCTGGCTCGCCTGGGGGGGGTGGGGGTGGGGGTGGTCAGTGCCAGCTGGCGGGGTCATCACTCCTACTCTTTCTGTTTGCTCTAAATGTCACCACGTGAACCAGCCCCTGCTCAGGCCACCCTGCGCCGCTGGCTCGCAGGGCCGGACGCCCGTCTCTCGCAGCCTCTGCTCGGCACCGGCTCGGCATCTTGAAGGCCATCTGCACGCGGCCCCGGTGGACAAACAGCCCCGTTATTTCCGTTGTTCACGCGTGTAGTGACCGCCCCCCCCCCCCCCCCCCCGCCCCGCTCCTTCGGAAAAGGAAAAGAACAACCTTCGATGTACCCGGTGCCTCCTGAGCAGTTTCAACCTCAGACTCAAGCGGGGACGTGTGCCTCCCGACCGCTCGCACCCTGGCTGCCTGCGCGGCCGGGCGGACACCTCTAAGGCGACGGGGTGGGGGGGTGGGGCGCGCCTTGGAGCCCCTGGCGGTGGGTGTGCTTGGCGGCCTGACCCCTCCCTCCGGAGAGAGGCTGAGTCTCACGGTGCAGAGCGGAGCGGCCCTGTGTCCCGCCCGGCGGCGGCTCTGCCACGTGCCCCCCGGCTCCCGCCTCCGTCACCGACACCATCAGCACGGCCTGTCTCCCTGGTCTGGGAGGCGCTGGCCCCTGAGGGATGCTTCTCATTGTTCTCGAGGCGCCACGTCCAGGGCAGCAGTGGGGTGGCGGCCGTCCCCTGGACGCCGCTCTGCACCCCCTTGCCCTCCCCACCGCACCCCCTGTTTTCCCTGGGCCGCCAGCCGCGCTGCTTCACCCCCTCCTGGCGGGAGCAGGCGGCCCGGCCCTGCCCCGTGTCCCGCGCTGCTCCCTCTGGGGGTCTGCAGACCCCGGCTGGCCCCTGAGGCCGCGGGCCGTGGACTTCAGCTCCGAGCCAAGCCGAGAACTGCGCCGAGGCCTGAGCTGCCGGTGAGGACCCCCCTCCCCCATCAGCTGTGGGCGGGGCCTGCAGGCAGGGATCAGGGCCAGGACCTTGTGGCTGTCCCCAAGGATGGGTGCGGCACCCAGGAGGACAGGTGCTCGCTGTGCCTGCTCCCCTCACGGCGAGGAGGACGAGGCGGGGAAGAGAGGGGGGAGTGTGGGTGTTTCTGTCCCCCGTGTCCCCGGCCGACATCCGAGCGCGTTCCTGGCTGCGGTTTTCGGTGGCAATGCCTGTGTCCACGGGACACGCGCGGACTGTGTTGCTGTGGGATTTCCAGCCGCAGCAGGGACGCGTGGTCTGCACACGGCAGCTTGGCCCCCGTGACCAGTGTCTCCAGGGCCAGGGGGACGGAGGCGCCAGCTGCTCTGGGACCTCAGAGTCCCGAGAGAGCCCCACACGCATGTGAAAGCACCTGTTCAGCCGGGTCCGAGGAGGAGGGGGCCCAGAGGCCTGGGCGGGGGGGGGCGGGGGGGGGGGAGGGGGCGGGGCCTTCCTGAACTTTCGTTGGAGCCGCGGGCAGTGCAAGCATCTGCCGGCGACTTTCACATCCTGGTGGCGGCCAGTTTCACTTCTGGGCCCGGCGCTGATGGGGGCTCCCAGCCCAGAGGACGATCTCGCCGTCCCCGTAACCTCTCCACCGGAGTCTCGGCCCCCTCCCCCCGCCCCTCCCCCCCGGCTGTGCGTCTGCACCCCGTGTCGAAGTCGCCAGTGCGTCTCCCCTCGCCTGGTGGGGTTTCTGGGGTTTGATACAGTTTCGATCCAGCCCGCCGCCAACATCAAAGACAGGGGCGTCCTCCATGCCAGGACCGAGTCGCCCGCTCAGCCGTGACGCCCGCCCGAGGGCTGCGTGCCGCTGGGGCCGGGAGGAGAGGCTGACGTGGCCGGGCCTCCGTGCTGGGGACTTCCGCGCCTCGAGCTTCTGCAGGATGACTCAGCGCCCGGGCTGCGGTTTCCAGGGGGCCGGTCCTGCTTCTCTCGGGGCCTCCTGTCTTCACGATGTGAAACCACCTGCCGGACGGCGCGCTGCTGCCCGAGCCGAGGGGTTTTTGAAGGTGACTTTCTCTTAGGGTGACGTCAGGGGGACTTCTCAGGCCCACTCTGCAGTCGGCTGAGTGCAGCTCCTGCACATTCACTCCGGAGAGCCGCCCCCCCCCCCCCGCAGTGTCCCATCGCCGCGCAGGGCAGTCCTGGGAGGGGGCTCCCTGCCTGGTCTGTGTGCACGCGTGCAGGCGGGGGGCGGGGGGCGGGGGGCGGGGGGTGGTGGACGGAGCAGCGGAGTAAGAATCGCTTCTCATTACACACCTCTTGGCGTTCCGTGTCGGGCCTGCGGAAGCTGACGCAGGGCGGCCTTCTCCCCGTGCCTGGAGCGCCCGGCCTGGGTCTCTGTGCAGCATCCGCCGCCTCCTGCTGCGTGAGGGGGGCGGGGGGGGAGCTGGAGGGTCACTGGGGTCGGGGTGGGAGGCGGCATTACCTGTCGCTCAGACAAAGGTCCCATCTGGGGGCCTGGGCGCTGCTCACGCCGACGCCGGGTTCGGGAACTGGAGGCCGGTGGTGATTTTGGCCACAACCTCGTCCGTCCGTCCGGCAGCCCAGCCCCGTCCCGGGAAAGACATGGACGTCAGACGGAGGAGACGGAGCGGTGACTGCAGGGACGGGACCGCGGACTGGAGGGGCAGCGTGAAGCTGGCCGTGGGCAGGCCTGCCATGTGGGCTGAGGGGAGCAGGCCCCGGTCAGACGTGGGCTTGGGCTGGCAGGGCAGGGCCAAAGGAGGGGCAGCATGGGGCGGCAGGGCAGGGGTGAGGGGGGGTGCGGGGGGAGGCTCCAGGACGCTCAGAGAACCCCACAGGACAGTGGGCTGCAGGGAAGGGCTGCGGACAGCCAGCCTGGCAGGGCAGCTTCAGAAACGGCCACGTATAGCCACGATTTTGGCTAAAACACAAGTTTTTTAAAAAAGCCACCCTGGCCCAGCTGGTGTGGCTCAGCAGTTGAGCATTGACCTAGGAACCAGGAGGTCGGGGTTCGATTCCCGGTCAGGGCATGTGCCCAGGTTGCAGGCTTGATCCCTAGTGTGGGGCGTGCAGGAGGCAGCTGATCTGTGATTCTCTCTCATTGATGTTTCTCTCTCTCTCGCTCTCCCTTCCTCTCTGACATCAATAAAAATGTATTTAAAAAGCGCGTCTGTCCCTGAGAGTCTCGGGCTTTGTGGTCTCAGAGAAACAGGAGCAGCTGGGGTGCGCTGCGCCGTTCCCCCTCAAACCTCCGGTTTCACAGAGACTGAGGTCGGAGGTCAGAGGGAACCACACGGGAACCCAGGGGCCTGGGAGTCTGGAGGGAACGGGGGATGGTTTCGGTGGGAACTGAATGTCTGCTGTGCTGTCTGCTGGGCAGGCCCGGGCTGACCTCCACCGGCAGGCGCCGCAGGCCTGGCTCCGTGACCCCCGCCCCGGCCCCCCGGCCCCTCAGCCCCACAGGCCCGCCTGGAAGTGCACCTGGGGCCGTGGACGTGAGAACCGCAGGGCAGCCCCGGGTCTGTTCTGGGGTTCTGACTTGGGAGTCCTCTCGCCTCCTTAAAGGGCCGGCTGAGCGGGCATGTGGGGGACTGGACAGGCCGGGGAGCCTCCGCCCGCAGCCCTGTCCCCTTCGTCCCCGTCAGACCTGCTGGCGGGAGGCGCCCCGGCCCCTTCCACACAGTTTTCCGACGCTGGCATTTCGCCCCGAGTTCTGGGGTCCGGGGCAGAACTGAGTCTCGTCTGAGTCTGAAGATGCGGGGCCGGGGGTGTCTGATGGGGGGGGGGGGGGTCAGACCCCACCCAGCATCACCTGGGTCACCAAGGACATAACCAGAAACCTGTAGTGACTGCCCTCCCCCTCCCTCAGAAAGGGCGGAAACGGAGCGGCCACCGCCGCCGAGAAGCTGTAGAGTCTTCGCTCCGGTGTGTCCGGCTCTGCCTCTGGTGGTCCCGCTGAGTCCGTGGAGAACAGGCGTGGCTCTGAGCAGAGAAAACCCAGCGACACCGTGTCCCGGGTCAGACACAACGGGGGTCAGACCGCCTCTGTGTTTCTGGTTCCCTCGTGCGCCAAGGGTGCCCCGCGCCTGTGCTGCCTCCTGGGGCCCCTCCATCTGCACGCGGCCCCGGGGAGGAGGGACTCGGCCCGTTCTGCTCTGACGGCAGCCACAGAGGGCGCCTGCCACGGCTCCGTCTCCGCGACTCCGTGGTCCCTTCGGTCGCCTGGCGCCCCTGGCGAAGGGCAGCCCTGCAGGGCCGGGGCCGTGCCCACCGTGGATCCTGCGTTCTCAGCGCTCACGGGCGGGGCGGGGCGGGGGGATGGCGCGGGGCGGCCTCCCAGGGACCCTTCGCTGAGTCCACGTGGGCAGGCTCGGCCAGGCTGTGCCCGGACCAGGGCGCAGTGCCGGGCGCCTGCTCCGCGGAGTCACCGGCTCAGGCTGGGCCCGAGCAGCCCTTCCCAACAAGACTTCGACGTGAATCGAACCCGAGCCAACAAACAGAGCCTGTGGCCTCCTGTGAGCGCCTCTCCGGACCTGATGGCCACCCCGCCCGTCCCGCCGGGTCCTGGACTTTGGGTGCCGGGCTCCGTGTCTCATTCTCTCCATCGGCCTCGGGCTTCTGTACAGGCTCTCAGCCCCGTCTCCCGGGGGGAG
>NC_137086.1:1464528-1469528 GCF_951640355.1 Cnephaeus nilssonii | reverse complement strand
ACGCCGGCCATGCCGAGTCCCCACCTCGGCGCCGGTGGCTGCCGTGGGGAAGAGCCGCAGCCTCGGTCTGCGAAGATGCCGAGACCTGCCCGTGGGTCAGCGAGGGCCAGCGGTCCCCGCTCAGGGGCCTCCTTGGGCTGTCCTGACGGCGTGGGCTTGGACTTGGGACAGACGCGCTGAGTTCTTGTTGTCTGCGGTGTCGGCCATCCGCCGACAGGGCAAGTGGCACCACCTTCATTGTTCCTTCAGCCCGTGTGGCTGACCCAGGCCAGGAGTTCAGGTCTGCTCTGAGCAACTTAACAGGAGGAGGCCTTCCTTCCTTCCTTCCTTCCTTCCTTCCTTCCTTCCTTCCTTCCTTCCCTCCCTCCCTTCCTCTCTCCCTCCCTCCCTCCCTCCCTCCCTCCCTCCCTCCCTCCCTCCCTCCTTCCCTTCTTCCCTCCCTCCCCCTCCCTCCCTCCCTCCCTCCCTCCTTCCCTTCTTCCCTCCCTCCCCCTCCCTCCCTCCCTCCCTCCCTCCCTCCCTCCCTCCCTTCCTCCCTCCCTCCCTCCTCCCTTCCTCTCTCCCTCCTTCCTTCCTTCCTTCCTTCCTTCCTTCCTTCCTTCCTTCCTTCCTTCCTTCCTTCCTCCTTCCTTCCTGTAGTAAATATAAACCAGGTTTTTTTCTATCTTTGGGGTTTTCCTGGGTTCTCTCTTTCTCAAATGTCCTTTTCTCCTTTGTATACCCAAAAAGTAGCACTCATTCCTAAAAAATCCCACAGCTAGATCTTAGTCATCTTCCCTGACAGCTACATATATGTACATGTATGTACATATGTATGTACACACGTGTATATGTCTGCATGTCTATATATGTATGCACATGTCTGTATGTATCAGTATGTGTGCATATGTGTATGTATATATATGTGTATGTATGCATGTATATATATATATATATATATATATATCCAGTTAGCACATAGAAATGGTCCACAGTGGCAGCCTCTTCGTGGTCTCCCTTTCTGTTCAGCCTCAGGGCCTCCGGGCCTCGCTCAGTTACCTCCTCCATCGTCACCCCTCCAAGCGCTGCTCTCACCCGAGCCCGTCTCGTCTCCTGAGCGATGTGTGTTGCCTTTCTTCTCGCTCTCGGATCCCTCCCCGCGGAGATACCCATCAGCACAGCATGGGCGTTTCAGGGGAAGAGAACTCGCTTATCACTTCACAAAGGTGCGATCTGATCTGGTTTGATTCTCGAGAACTGTGCCAGCTGTGCGGAGGTCGGCAGATGTTTCTTGGTGCTTTGTGATCATGTTTCCTAGGCGGGCGCCCGACCTCGAACTTTCAAGAATCAGCCACACCAGTTCCTTGAGGTCGCCTGTGCTGTGAGACAGCCTTCCTTCGGATCGGACACGGTGCATGGACACCACGGACATCGGCAGACACTGCGAATCAGGGTGTCTTTGTTTGTTTTAAAAATGGGGAGCCAGTTTCCTGTTGCGTCACTAGTTCCAGTGGATGGTTTGGGTTCCGTGACTCTCGCGTCCGACTGAATCAGCTGGCAGCTCACGGAACGCCGGTGTTCGCCAGCCTGTCTGAAGTGCTCGCTCAGAAAAGGGGCTTTGAACAATGACGGGGCACACGCAATTAAACGTGGCTCTTTAAATCCCAGGACTCCTCATGGGCTTTGAACACGGTCACGTGCACTGTGACTGTTGAAAGGAGAAAGGGAGACGCAGGTCTGGCTCAGGGGCCGGGCGCCGCCCTGTGAGCCAGGAGGTCGCAGTGCGATGCAGACCAATCAGCCGGACGCAGGCGGCCCGTCCATGTACGGACATTAAAAACCGCCGCTGTCTCACGGGGGAACAAAGCCTGGGCTCTCCGGGGGGAGGGGGGAGGTCACACGGCTGGGGGTGGGGGAGGGAGAGGGGCGGGCACCCTCGTTCTAGGACCCTCGTTTGTCTGTGTCGTCTCCGGCAGGACGAGTTTATCGACCGGCCACCCGGGACCCATCGTGCTTTGGGGGGGTCTGTGATATGCCCGGGAGGGTGCAGAACAGGTGAAACCAGTACCTCAGAGGCCAATTCCAGCCCAGGAGCCACCGCCGATGGCTCCTTCGCCGCCACCTTCTCGTCAGCCAGGCAGCCCGGAAGTTGACGCAGGGATGGCCATGAGCTTGGAAAGCACCGGATTTTGCCTCCGCAGCAGGCGGAGAATCTAGGAGGAGGTTTGCATCTGCAGCCCGCCCCCCCCTTGCCCCTCCCCCGCCCCCCACCCCCAGCCCCGTCACCTCATTCGTGTCACAGACGGGCCGGACGGGCCGCTCGCTGTCGAACGTGCTGATGAGCAATGCGCAGGCACAGCTGTGCGAGTGCTGCCGCTCCCCGAGGCCCCCGCCCCCCTCCGCGTGCGCTTGCACTCCCGCTGGCTCCCACCCGCCCGCTGGCTCCCACCGTCGACGCCCTGGCCACGCGCGAGGTCAGTCAGACACGATGCACGCGGCATGGGGCGGAATGAAGCAGTGGCAGTGGGCGCAGTGGGGCCCGGCGGCCCCGGGAGAGCGACAGGACGCTCTCTCTTCTCGCCGCGCACAGCTCCCGGAAAACCATCCTCCTCGCTCCCCGCCCCGCCCCTTCTGGATTCCATTTCCTAGCTCAGTGCTGGGTCCCGGTGTCCAACCACCGATACAGAGGCCTCCGCTCAGGAACGGGCCGTTTGCAGAAAGGGACATCGTTTTGCCGTGGAAGTCAGGCTCCCAGGTCTCTGCCGGGACGCCGCCTGCCGACAGGGCGCCACGGGAACCGTCCACCGGACACCACGCGTGCGCAGCATTTACTGCCCAGCAAGGTCACGCCGTGCCACGCAAAGCCGTCTCTGGGTCTTGCAGGCGTGGCTTCCTTGCTGTGCGTCCCTCTGTGGTCCACACCATCGCGCAGAGCTCCTGAGCGCAGTCTCGGAGTTCGGTGCGGAGCGTGGAAGTGCGCGGAGCGTGGGCGCCCGAGGCGTGCGTGGCGGGTCTCATGCCCTGTGCCCCCTGCTCAGCAGCAGGAAGGAAAAGGAGAGCATCGTCCACGGGAATGTGGACTCGGCGTTAGAAAAGTTGCCGCCAGCCTCGTCTCTGCTCTTCTCACCGCCCCCGCGTCGCGCCCTGCCCGGTCCCCCCTTTCTCTCCCGTTCTCTTCTCGGGCGTCTGGCTGCGCCGTGAGCCACGCGGCGGTGCCCTGACAGAGGACGATGACCGTTCGATACGGTTTGTGGCCGTGTGTCAGGATGTCCGGCCGGGCTGGGCCGAAGGCTCTTGGGTTTCCCTCGGGGTGGCTCAGTGGCCTTCCCTCCGTGGCCGGTCTAGCCTGGACCATCCAGGCAGCTTCGCTCACACGCGCGGAGCCTCGTGGGGTAGGCTTCGTGCGTGGGCCCCCGTCCGTGCATCCACGCGGGGCCTTGGCCGTGACTGCAGAACGCACGTGCGCAGCCCGGACCCGACCCCCCTTTCTCGCTCTCACCCCCGGCTCGGCCGAAGGGAATGCTCTGGGGTCCTGGGGAGGAGGCAGGAGAAAGACGGAGGTTTATTGGACGTCTGAACACGGCTCGAATCAGGCCCAGGAGGAGTATGTGACGAGATGCGCTGTGGAGACCGAGATGAACGGAGGGCCTGTCTCAGCCGGCAGCCAAGGATCCCAGGCCCCGGGGCGAGGCACATGCCGCCATCCTGCCGTTTGTGACGGGACGGATCGGGTTCTAAAGCAGAAGGAGCCGCAACGCGGCGTGGTGAGTCACCGTGGCCTTTCCTCAGATAATTATTAATTAGCACCAGACACGCGTTGAATGGAACAGTGCGGTGCGGATCTGAACACCCACATGGAAGTGCCTCTTATGACGGCTTCTCATCTTTTCTTAAAACGAAAATGCTAAACTAATTAAAACCCAAGGTGCTTGGGAAACAGTTTGCCGCGAAGCAGATTTCTCATAGACGGCAAGCCAAGAGCCGGGAGCTACTTTCTAGGGGGGGAATCGGGACCCTAGGGAAGGTGGGTTGCTATGGGTGTCCACGCCGCCGCCCTCATCGCCAGGGAGCCCGTGTGGCCATACCGCCATGTCGGGCAGAACCTGGGGCCGGGTGCGTATTTCTGAAGAGCATTGGCCAGCGCTTTCTGAAAGGTAAGCCGCTCTTCATCACCGCTCAGCGTCAGAGCTCCCGTGGCCCCCCACCACCCCTGCAGCGAATCTGGACTTCTCCGCGATGGCGTAGAAAGCCGCCATGTTCCGGCCTCCACCTGTGTTTTCTCCCTCATCTTGTTTTTGTTGGTCTTCAGCCCTTTTAGCCTTGTTTTACTTAAAAAAAAAAATATATATATATATATATATATTGATTTTAGAGAGGAAGGGAGAGGGAGAGAGATAGAAACATCGATGATGATAGAATCATGGATCAGCTGCCTCCTGCACGCCCCACACTGGGGATGGAGCCCACAACCCTGAGCATATACCTTTGACTGGGAATCGAACTGTGACTTTCTCGTTCATAGGTCAATGCTCAACCACTGAGCCATGCTGGCTGGGCTACCTTTTTTTTTTTTTTTTTAATAGGCCATGCTTCTCCTTGCTCCCAAAGTTTTTGTATTATGAATTCCTTCTAGAATGTTCTGACCCCAAAGTGCCACTGAGCCTCTTCCTTCTCACCATCATGGTTCTCGCAGTCCTTTCCAAAGCGCTTCACGTTTGACCCAGGCCCGAGTCGGTCTCTTTAGGGCGCACAGCTCTTGCTACAGTATCTTCGCTCTTGTTTCCTTGATGATTATCTGTCTTCTTTCACCTAGAAGGCAAGCTCCACACGGGGGCCGGGCCCTGTCCCGCCTCATTCAAATCTGAGTCCTCGGTGCCGAAGGCGAAACTCCCTCCGACCCCGTGGAAGGAGCGGGGGTGCTCGAGCCATCCTTGAACGACAGCCGGAGCCCACGGCCGGCGGTGGGCTGGGAGAATCGCACTGGCGTTTAAAGAAGTTGCCCGGCCGAGACCGGTTTGGCT